>NC_085023.1:22678566-22905148 GCF_963692335.1 Osmerus eperlanus
CTCCTCTCCTCCCCAACCCTCCTCTCCTCTCCTCCCCACCCCTCCTCTCTTCTCCTCCCCACCCCTCCTCTCCTCTCCTCCCCACCCCTCCTCTCCTCTCCTCCCCACCCCTCCTCTCCTCCCCACCCTCCCCTCCTCTCTTCTCCTCCCCACCCCTCCTCTCCTCTTCCTCCCCACCCCTCCTCTCCTCTCCTCCCCACCCCTCCTCTCCTCTCCTCCCCACCTCGTCTCTCCTCTCTTTCCTGGCTCGTCTCCTCCACTCTGCAGGTGAATCTCTGCTTGGAGCTTGGACTAAAGCAGCCTTTGTAGGCTGTAAAATATTACATATTTTCCTCTTATTTTCATTAGTGTCTGGAAGGACTTTGTGTAAGAAAGGAGAAACAAGTACATAAGCTAGAGGGCTGTACTTCATGAGCAGATAAATCAACATGTCTTTCCACACACCAATGGAAAATCTCTCAGTTCAGTTTGTCGTCGTCCCCCCCCCCCCCTCCCCGCCTGGCTCTCTCCTGCCCAGACAGAGGCTCCTATCTGGGGCCTGTGTGTGGGGGGCCCAGCCTCTCTGACTCGCACCTGGGCCAGCTCCAGGCCCTGGGACTTAAAGAGCTGTCAGTCACACCTGCCCTGTTTTAAGCTCTTGTGTACTGGCTTGAGGCAACACTTAACCCTCTCCTCTCCCCACCTCTCTGTCTCTCTGTCTCTCTGTCTCCCTCCCTCCCTCCCTCCCTCCCTCCCTGTCTCTCTCTCTCTCTCTCTCTCTCTCTCTCTCTCTCTCTCTCTCTCTCCTCTCTCTCTCTCTCTCTCTCTCTCTCTCTCTCTCTCTCTCTCTCTCTCTCTCTCTCTCTCTCTCCCTCCCTCCCTCCCTCCCTCTCTCTCTCTCTCCCTCCCTCCCTCCCTCCCTCCCTCCCTTCTCCATCCCTCACTCCCTCTCTCTCTCCCACCTCCCTCCCTCTCTCTACACCCTCATCTCCACCTGGCTGAGCTTGCACTGAACATCACCCCTCTCAGGCACACAAACACAGCCTCACACAGCCTGCCTCATACAGCCTGCCTCACACAGCCTGCCTCATACAGCCTGCCTCACACAGCCTGCCTCACACAGCCTGCCTCACACAGCCTGCCTCATACAGCCTGCCTCACACACCTGACAAGGACAGAGAGAGAGAGAGAGAGAGAGAGAGAGGAGAGAGAGAGAGAGAGAGAGAGAGAGAGAGAGAGAGAGAGAGAGAGAGATGAGAGAGAGAGAGAGAGAGAGAGAGAGAGAGAGAGAGAGAAAGGAAGGAAGGAAGGAGAGAGGAGGGAGGGAGACAGAAAGAGGAGGAAGAGAGAAAGAAAGAGGAGGGAGGGAGACATAAAAGAGAGAAAGAGAAACAAATTTAGAAAGACAAGAGACAGACAGACAGGCAGAATGAGCCCTGTATGCCCTCCAGCACCCTGGTAGCTCTTGGGTCCAGAGTCTGGTAGTGAGAGGATATCCACAAGTGCATGAAAATAAAGTCTGGTCCCATGGAGTACTGTGGCTGACCTCCACTCACACAGCCAGCCAGCCCTCCACTCACCACAGCCAGCCATCCAGCCAGCCAGCCTCCACTCACACAGCCAGCCAGCCTCCACTCACACAGCCAGCCATCCAGCCAGCCAGCCTCCACTCACACAGCCAGCCAGCCTCCACTCACACAGCCAGCCATCCAGCCAGCCAGCCTCCACTCACACAGCCAGCCAGCCTCCACTCACACAGCCAGCCATCCAGACTGCAGAGGTCCGCTGGAGGACTGGAGAGGTCACCTGGAGGACTGGAGAGGTCACCTGGAGGACTGGAGAGGTCACCTGGAGGACTGCAGAGGTCACCTGGAGGACTGGAGAGGTCACCTGGAGGACTGCAGAGGTCCGCTGGAGGACTGGAGAGGTCACCTGGAGGACTGGAGAGGTCACCTGGAGGACTGGAGAAGTCACCTGGAGGACTTGAGAGGTTAGCTGGAGGACTGCAGAGGTCAGCTGCTTCATTCATGAAAACAAACTGTTTCATTTTTGGGCCATGTTTGCTCTGGACCCACAACGTCTGCGGTTGTTTGTCTTTTGCTTTTCAGTTTGAAATGCATTCTGGGTACCCGCTCACAACCAGCTTCTCATTTCTTCATCAATCATGCTAATGAGGGCAGTTTCTATGGCAACAAGGAAACTGAGAGCGATTGTTTTGCAAGTTGAGAAGGCTTTAGTAATCCAGAGGTGCTTCTGATAAGGAAGTAAGAGATTGCCTCCATGTTTAGTTGACACTGCTAACTGAGCCCAGTTTCCAATGACTACTGTATGTATATTAAAATCATTTTATACTTCAGAACATTTATTATTATGTATTTATTTCTTCTAAATAAAAGAGTTAAAAGTGCTTTTTTACAAACCATGACAAGTTGCTCAAGCCTTCCGGCCTACAGAAAATTAAACCAATCAGCTGCACTCACTCCCTTGTACATTCTTGCAGACATCTTGAGTATGTACTTTTTTGTTGATTTATTTTATGTCTTTTTTTTTTGCTTTATTTGGATGGAAAGTGTAGAATGACAATACATGTAGGGGAGAGAAAGAGGGTAGACATGCAGGAAGTGACCCGGGCAGGAATCCTGGTCTCTGTGGTGAGGCTTTATCCTACGTGGTACGCACTCTTCACCGTAGCACCCTCATTGTTTATATACTTGCACACCAGAAAAAGTAAATACACACACAGGCCAGCACACACACACACACACACACACAGAGTGCTCATTGAGAAGGTCACCCCTGGTATACATGGCTGGTCTGTCAGCAGGGTTTATGAAGAGCCCTGAGTCCTCTCTCTCTCCCCAACCCAAACTGCACTGAGTCCTCTCTCTCTCCCCAACCCAAACTGCCCTGAGTCCTCTCCAGACCCAGAACCAGCCCCAACCCCAACCCAAGAACCAGCCCCAACCCCAGCCCCAGAACCAGCCCCAACCCCAGAACCAGCCCCAACCCCAGCTCCAGAACCAGCCCCAACCCCAGCCCAAGAACCAGCCCCAACCCCAGCCCCAGAACCAGCCCCAACCCCAGAACCAGCCCCAACCCCAGCCCCAGAACCAGCCCCAACCCCAGCCCCAGAACCACCCCCAACCCCAGAACCACCCCCAACCCCAGAACCAGCCCCAACCCCAGAACCATCCCCAACCCCAACCCCAGAACCAGCCCCAGCCCCAGAACCAGCCCCAACCCCAGAACCAGCCCCAACCCCAGCTCCAGAACCACCCCCAACCCCAGAACAAGCCCCAACCTCAGAACCAACCGCAGAACCAGCCCCTGAACCAACCCCAGCTCCAGAACCAACCCCAACCCCAGAAACGTGTTTGCATGTGTGAGGACAAACACACCAGACAGAGAAGACAGTATTCATCCCAGTCACTAGATGGAGCTCAGTGCTGGAACACTTCTCGACTGGGTCTTAATCATTTAGAATCTCTTTACTGGATGCAGCAGGGAATGACTGTTGTCTGACAGATCTGCCGACAACAGTCTGAAATGCTTCTCTCTGTGCGCTTGGTATTTGATATGAGCCAAGGGCACGAGTATCTCCCCAAGCAGAGATAGGGATCCTTTCCCACACTTGGACAATGCAACCAATGCGTCTAAGAGATTAGGGGAGATTTTACCAGAGTGGTTTTCTCTTTAATTACATATTAATGCCGTGGACAAACATTCTAAATAAATGATTGTTTTCTTGTGATAAAAAGACCAAACAGACATCAGATACACAACTGTGATAAAATGACTAAATAACTAAATGTAATCATCTATAATCCTAAAGTTCTATTTCATATGAAGAGTGCATATGGGGAACACTAAAACAGAGATATAAAAAATAAAGATCCAGCCAGATCCTGGGTCCTTGCATTCAATTCCAAGAATAGTCAAGGTCCGGGCTTGGCTGGATCAGCCATATGAACTGCGTTCGCTGTCAGCTCTGTGACCCTGCGGAGCTGGGCAGCAACAATGGAGCTCTCCAGAGGCCCCTGCAGCGCTCACTCAGTGGCGTAATGTTTGTTATCTCAGGCCTCACAGCTGTACAACACTCCCCTTATCTGAGGCCCTGCCTGGCTTGTATACCGGGCCAACAACTCCAGCCCAACTCCTCCACCTCAGCCCCAACCCCAACCTCAGCCTTGTCCTGGCCTCTCACCGAGCTGCTACTGCTGCTTGCTTGGGCTCCACAGCACATCGTGTACACTAGCACTGCAAACACTACTCACAAAGGAGGGACAGAGGGAGGGGAGGGGAAAAAGGGTGAAGGTGTGAGAGTAAAGAGGAGAGAAGGAAAATGAGAGAAGATGAAGAGGCCTGGGGTTTTGGTTGCTTTGGTCCTCCATCTTTCTTTCTCAGCAGGGAGAAGGGAAGAGGAGGAGGGAGTGGAGGGAGAAGGGAGAGTAGTAGTAGTCATCTTTATTGTCATTCACTTTCACTTTACAGTAAAAAAAAAACGAAATTTCGTTTCAATAGACTCAGGATAGTGCAGTGATGTGCTTACATAAATAAGTGGGTATATATACACTATCTATAAAACCTGTCTAAAATATATATCATATATTACAGCCAGTTTATATATATTAACCTATGTATAAAAATGCTATAAAAATATTTGTATAAAAATGCTAACTAACTACAAAGTTCAGTGAAGCAGTCCTGTAAATGTGTGTGAGGGGGGATGGGGGAATGATTATTTTAAGTTCAGCAGTCGTATGGCTTGTGGAATAAATGTATTGCAGAAATGAGGAGGAGGGAAGAGGGAGTGGAGGGAGAAGAAGAGGGGTGCATTCCTCTCTTTTTTTCTCTGTGCCTTGCAGACAAGCAGGCCGGGGCTGGCAGTAACTCTGGAGGACTGAAGGACAGGATCTCTTGATTGGGAAGGTAAGATGTAGTTTCTGTGTGTACTGTGTCCTGCTTCAAGTAATCCAGTTGTACTTGTTGCAGTTATTGGTGACTGCAACTGCTCCAGTCTAGCCAGAGAAAGAGAGGAGTGGTTCCACTCCTCACTGCCACCCTCTATGCTTCTCCTCAGACTGGCAGCCTGGCACCAAGCTGGCATTGACATGGTCATTTCCAGCCATGTCTTTTCTCAAACCATCTCTGAGAGCTGTCCTGAATCTCTTGGTGCTCTGAAGCCTATTCAGACTCATTGTAAATATCATATATTAAAACTGAGGCCACCAGCATGAAGGAGGACAGACTCTCTTCTAGGAGGCCGTTGAAACACATCTGCTTAAGAAATGGAGCATCAGATACAGATAGATTCAGACAGACAGACAGTCACAACAACAGACACAAATACAGACATAATAGACACAGACAGAGGCACAGACAGACAGACAAACTGTGATAGTCCCAGAGAGCTGGGGGAATGTAGAGTATATCTCGAAGAAGATTTGGCATCTCTTCCATACAGCAAACTAGGCATCTCTTCCACACAGCAAACTAGGCATCTCTTCCATACAGCAAACTAGGCATCTCTTCCACACAGCAAACTAGGCATCTCTTCCATACAGCAAACTAGGCATCTCTTCCACACAGCAAACTAGGCATCTCTTCCATACAGCAAACTAGGCATCTCTTCCACACAGCAAACTAGGCATCTCTTCCATACAGCAAACTGCTTTTCCTGGGACGTGCCAAAGGCCCTGGCAGATCAAAGCAGTGTCTGACTTCCTCATCATTAGCCAGGGCTTCTCTCCGAATGCCTTTAGCCCGCCTCATTTCCCCCTCTCCCTGCCCCTCTCCCTGCCCCTCTCCCTGCCCCTCTCCCTGCCCCTCTCCCTGCCCCTCTCCCTGCCCCTCTCCCTGCCCCTCCCCCTGCCCCTCCCCCTGCCCCTCCCCCTGCCCCTCCCCCTGCCCCTCCCCCTGCCCCTCCCCCTGCCCCTCCCCCTGCCCCTCCCCCTGCCCCTCCCCCTGCCCCTCTCCCTGCCCCTCCCCCTGCCCCTCCCCCTGCCCCTCTCCCTGCCCCTCTCCCTGCCCCTCCCCCTGCCCCTCCCCCTGCCCCTCCCCCTGCCCCTCTCCCTGCCCCTCCCCCTGCCCCTCCCCCTGCCCCTCCCCCTGCCCCTCTCCCTGCCCCTCTCCCTGCCCCTCCCCCTGCCCCTTCCCCTGCCCCTCTCCCTGCCCCTCTCCCTGCCCCTCCCCCTGCCCCTCTCCCTGCCCCTCTCCCTGCCCCTCCCCCTGCCCCTCTCCCTGCCCCTCCCCCTGCCCCTCCCTCTGCCCCTCTCCCTGCCCCTCTCCCTGCCCCTCTCCCTGCCCCTCTCCCTGCCCCTCCCCCTGCCCCTCTCCCTGCCCCTCCCCCTGCCCCTCTCCCTGCCCCTCCCCCTGCCCCTCCCCCTGCCCCTCCCCCTGCCCCTCTCCCTGCCCCTCTCCCTGCCCCTCTCCCTGCCCCTCCCCCTCTCCCTGCCCCTCTCCCTGCCCCTCTCCCTGCCCCTCTCCCTGCCCCTCCCCCTCTCCCTCCCCCTCTCCCTGCCCCTCTCCCTGCCCCTCCCCCTGCCCCTCCCCCTGCCCCTCTCCCTGCCCCTCTCCCTGCCCCTCTCCCTGCCCCTCCCCCTGCACCTCCCCCTGCCCCTCCCCCTGCCCCTCTCCTTCCCCCTGCCCCTCTCCCTGCCCCTCCCCCTGCACCTCCCCCTGCCCCTCTCCCTGCCCCTGCCCCTCCCCCTGCCCCTCCCCCTCTCCCTCCCCCTGCCCCTCTCCCTGCCCCTGCCCCTCTCCCTGCCCCTGCCCCTCTCCCTGCCCCTCCCCCTCTCCCTGCCCCTGCCCCTCTCCCTGCCCCTCCCCCTGCCCCTCTCCCTGCCCCTCTCCCTGCCCCTCTCCCTGCCCCTCTCCCTGCCCCTCTCCCTGCCCCTCTCCCTGCCCCTCCCCCTCTCCCTGCCCCTCTCCCTGCCCCTCTCCCTGCCCCTCTCCCTGCCCCTCTCCCTGCCCCTCCCCCTCTCCCTGCCCCTCTCCCTGCCCCTCCCCCTGCCCCTCCCCCTGCCCCTCTCCCTGCCCCTCTCCCTGCCCCTCTCCCTGCCCCTCCCCCTGCCCCTCCCCCTGCCCCTCTCCTTCCCCCTGCCCCTCTCCCTGCCCCTCCCCCTGCACCTCCCCCTGCCCCTCTCCCTGCCCCTGCCCCTCCCCCTGCCCCTCCCCCTCTCCCTCCCCCTGCCCCTCTCCCTGCCCCTCCCCCTGCCCCTCTCCCTGCCCCTGCCCCTCTCCCTGCCCCTCCCCCTCTCCCTGCCCCTGCCCCTCTCCCTGCCCCTCCCCCTGCCCCTCTCCCTGCCCCTCTCCCTGCCCCTCTCCCTGCCCCTGCCCCTCTCCCTGCCCCTCCCCCTGCCCCTCTCCCTGCCCCTCTCCCTGCCCCTCTCCCTGCCCCTGCCCCTCTCCCTGCCCCTCCCCCTGCCCCTCTCCTCCCCTGTGTTTGGAAACAGTGTGCAGGGTTCTGGCAGGAGGATATGAACACCACCATCATCCCCATTCACAAAGACCCCCTTTCCCTCTCAGTTACTGAAAGGCTCACTCACTCACTCCAAATGGGGTCAATATGAAACACATGCAGAGAAATGTACACAAAGATGCAGTTGAACACGCACACAAATGTAAAGGTACGAGTGCACACACATCCTGGTGAAGATTACAGTCAGTATTGTGTGTACTTTTCCCACATTTTATTATGAGTTGTGGCAGTTGTGTTCACTGTAAAACAGCACTCTCCTAATCCATCATTACTGCACCATGTTGAGACCCAGGCAGCCAGGTACCCAGGACAAGGTTGACTCACTGAAAATACATTATGTGGTTGAACAAAACTCTGTACAGTACAGAGGGATAAAGCATGGCAAGTCTGTGCTGAACTAGCACTCCTAGCTCACTCCTTGATCAAAGAACCCTTTCCATTCCCCTCTCCATCTTTGTTTACGATGCAAAACGTGAATTTGTTCACTTTCTTCCATCGGTCTCTCCCTCCTGGAACACATTAATGGGGCTGCTTGCAAGAGGGTTTTGGGCATATTTATACACTTATGGACCTTTATCAAAACAAGAGGGCCATCCGGAGCCACATATCGTTTGTGAAACAGAAATAATTGCCTCAGATGTGAAGCTGGCTGCAGGGAAGTAGTAATTAGTTATTCAGCGGAGGGTAAGAGATGGGGGGTTACTTAAGTATGATTTATCTACAAAAGAACAAGAAGTCCATTAGTAGAGTACAGGTTACTGTTCCCCCAGATATACCCTGACTAGCCTCCCATCACTCATAGAGCCTTATTTGCGGCTTGATTCATGCAGGGTTAGGAACTCTTGGCTTCCACTGTTAAACCACAGATGAATTAATTCTCCCTTCAGATAATCCAAATGCTACAATAGAGCAAGCTGCAGGAACACAGGCTGCAGGAACACAGGCTGCAGGAATACAGGCTGCTTCCTCAAGAAGGAGAGAATGTGGAGCCCAACCATGTTAGACACAGCTCTACCCAGGACTCAGACTAGAGTTCCTCCCGGCTCCTCCTCTCAGCTCCTCCTAGCTCCCCAGCCCATCCCAGCCCCTCCTTTCAGCTCCTCCTAGCTCCCCAGCCCGTCCCAGCCCCTCCTCTCAGGTTCTCCCAGCTCCTCCCTGCTCCTCCTAGCACCCAAGCCCCTACCTACTTCTCCTCCCAGCTCCTCCCAGGCCCCCCTTGCTCCTCCTAGCTCCCCAGCTCCTCCACTCAGCTCCTCCCAGGGTGTAAGAGTGTTTGCTGAAGGTGTGAGGCAAAGTAGCAGAGTGGAGAGGAGAGTGGAGGCAGCTTCCACACCTGCTCTCTGTTTGGTCAACAGAGCAATCGTACTCCAGTCACACAGCACAATGATATCGCTCCTAAACTGGATGGCAATCCAGCTCTTATCTCTTATGGGCTCATTCAGGCCAATTAAGAGCTTGTCTTTCCTCTGGAGATATCCTGCCCAACAGCACGACCGCAGCACGGCTGCTCTGGTTCCTGTGGAGCAAGGCATTGTGGGAGTTACGTAAGAGCAGAGCAAATATCATGAGATCATTCCCACACATGGTTGAGTAAGAGATTTTGTCTCTGTGTATGTGTGTGTCAATTTCCCTTTTGATCATGATCACAGATATAGGTATAAAGGTGAGTTTGACAGGGTCCCCCAGGCAGATCGAGACAGCAGGCCAGGCCCTGGTTCAGCCTAGCCCAGAGAGGCTCACCAGAGTGGGGGAGAGGAGGCAGAGTGGGGGGCCTGACGAAGCCAGCCTGGCTTGCTATTCACACCATGACCTTGCCCCCAAGGGGCCGAGGATGGGGCACCCCTGGCTCGGGACTTGTTCCAAAACACACAAACACTAACACACACACACGCACACTAACAAATACAAACACACACATATACTGACGCACACTAAGACACACACATTTACATTTAGTAATTTAGCAGACGCTCTTATCCCGAGCGACTTGCAGTAAGTACAGAACATTCCCCCGAGGCAAGTAGGGTGAAGTGCCTTGCCCAAGGACACAACGTCATTTTTGCACGTCCGGGAATCGAACCAGCAACTTTCTGATTAATAGCCCGCTTCCCTAACTGCTCAGCCATCTGACCCCCACACACGCACACTAACACACACACACACACACACACATACTGACATACACTAACACAGTGTTTACCTGAGCTCTCTTACATGCTTCAGGCAGCCTTAATTCCCAGTGAAGCCACATTTCCTTCATTAAGAGATATTTCTCTGGCGCGGGCCTGTTTCAACAAGAGTTCCAGGCTGCACCCTCGCCCCACAGGAGGAGCAGCAAGCGGTAAAGGTGCTGAAACCTGCTCGGGGAACAGCCCTCTGTTTTCACACAAAACACTCAGTAATGTATGCTGTACTGTCAGTCTGGTGAGCAGTTTCAGCTACTCAGAACAAGTGAAGATCCATCACACCACCTGCCAATTCTTCACCTCCTTTCTCTCCCTCTGTCCCTCTGTCTCTCTCTGTCTGTCTCTCTCTCTGTCTTTCTGTCTCTCTCTGTCTCTCTATGTCTGCCCCTCTGTCTGTCTCTCTGTCTGTCTGCCTCTCTGTCTCTCTCTGTCTGTCAGTCTGCCTCTCTGCCTCTGTCCCTCTGCCTCCCTCACCATGCCCTATGACCGGGACACACTGTGTTCAGAATATGAGGAGCAAGCTGGCATCCATTTAGCCACTTAATTTAACTACTTAATGGCACAGAATCATATGTGCTCTGGTTACTCTTATTTCTCTTGCACTTTCCCTGCAAACTGCCCTGGTTTACCGACATTCTTCACAAACCATTAGGGTCAAAAGTGATTGCAGAGCAGCTGAATCCAGGTCATATAGTATAGAATATAGTATAAAATATAGTACAGTCAATGTACTATATTAATGTGACAATGCTGCGAAGTTTTAGGAGAGGACAGAAACCAAACTCTTCATTGTCAAGGAAACTTTCCAAGAAACAGTTAATCTCAGGATATTCCTGTATTTAACGAAAGCACTTAAGGCAAAAGAAACATGCTGCTACTTGCTTACTTTAGCTAGCACAGCACTAATACTCATTATCCTGAAAGATGAATCATTTCCCTGTTTGCTTTGCTCAGCTTTCTCTTAGAGCAGCAGACCTGTTGAAATGGTCTCAGCTTGAATTTGAAGGATGAATTTGCTGTTCGACAAGTGCCTCACTCCATGCAGGCTCTGACACCGGCAACGCCAAGATCATCTGCGACTAAGATCTCCCGGCTAAATGTGAGTACCGGTTTACATTAACTGTCACCTCAGTGTTGGACCACCTCATCACGTTGAACCTATACCCAAACTCAGGAGGTGTAGGTCCCACACACTTTTTATTAAGAAATTATATTTAACGGCCGTATGATTGGGAAAAAGTTGTCCCACAGCCTGCCTCACACACCTGACAAGGACAGAGACAGAAAAAGTTGTCCCACCATGTTTGAAAACAAAGCCACTCCCCTGCCCAAAAGTGATCCATCAGACCAAAACAAAGCCACTCCCCTGCCCAAAAGTGATCCATCAGACCAAAACAAAGCCACTCCCCTGCCCAAAAGTGATCCATCAGACCAAAACAAAGCCACTCCCCTGCCCAAAAGTGATCCATCAGACCAAAACAAAGCCACTCCCCTGCCCAAAAGTGATCCATCAGACCAAAACAAAGCCACTCCCCTGCCCAAAAGTGATCCATCAGACCAAAACAAAGCCACTCCCCTGCCCAAAAGTGATCCATCAGACCAAAACAAAGCCACTCCCCTGCCCAAAAGTGATCCATCAGACCAAAACAAAGCCACTCCCCTGCCCAAAAGTGATCCATCAGACCAAAACAAAGCCACTCCCCTGCCCAAAAGTGATCCATCAGACCAAAACAAAGCCACTCCCCTGCCCAAAAGTGATCCATCAGACCAAAACAAAGCCACTCCCCTGCCCAAAAGTGATCCATCAGACCAAAACAAAGCCACTCCCCTGCCCAAAAGTGATCCATCAGACCAAAACAAAGCCACTCCCCTGCCCAAAAGTGATCCATCAGACCAAAACAAAGCCACTCCCCTGCCCAAAAGTGATCCATCAGACCAAAACAAAGCCACTCCCCTGCCCAAAAGTGATCCATCAGACCAAAACAAAGCCACTCCCCTGCCCAAAAGTGATCCATCAGACCAAAACAAAGCCACTCCCCTGCCCAAAAGTGATCCATCAGACCAAAACAAAGCCACTCCCCTGCCCAAAAGTGATCCATCAGACCAAAACAAAGCCACTCCCCTGCCCAAAAGTGATCCATCAGACCAAAACAAAGCCACTCCCCTGCCCAAAAGTGATCCATCAGACCAAAACAAAGCCACTCCCCTGCCCAAAAGTGATCCATCAGACCAAAACAAAGCCACTCCCCTGCCCAAAAGTGATCCATCAGACCAAAACAAAGCCACTCCCCTGCCCAAAAGTGAACCATCAGACCAAAACAAAGCCACTCCCCTGCCCAAAAGTGATCCATCAGACCAAAACAAAGCCACTCCCCTGCCCAAAAGTGATCCATCAGACCAAAACAAAGCCACTCCCCTGCCCAAAAGTGATCCATCAGACCAAAACAAAGCCACTCCCCTGCCCAAAAGTGATCCATCAGACCAAAACAAAGCCACTCCCCTGCCCAAAAGTGATCCATCAGACCAAAACAAAGTACTTAAAATCATAAAGAAAAGTACAATCCTATGAATGCCAACAATGGCTTCACTCGTCAACTCGAAAAAAAACTTTTGGAATGGTTGAAAAGTATTTATTTTAAAGGTTATTAGGTTGTTAGGGCAAAATACTTTTCAAAATACTTTTCAAAATACTTTTCAAACTACTTTTCAAAATACTTTTCAAAAGACTTTTCAAAAGACTTTTCAAAATACTTTTCAAAATATTTTTCAAAATATTTTTCAAAATACTTTTCAAAATACTTTTCATTGAAAGGTTGAAAGAAATGAGTGTGAAAAAAGGTAGAAAAAAATGTTTGGAAAAAAAGGTGGAAAAAGGTAGGAAAAGAAAGGTAGGAAAAAGAAATGTGGAAAAATGGCAAATAAAGGTAGCAAAAGAAGGTAGCAAAAAAATTAGCAAAAAAAAGTAGGAAAAAAGGTCTATAGGAGAGGGATTACAGAGCAGAGAGGGATTAAAGAGCAGATACCTCTATAGAAGAGGGATTACAGAGCAGAGGTGTATATGAGGTGTATATGGTGTATATCACTTTAGCCTTCCTTTCCACAGGCCTTGCTCAACTCCTTGTGTAAACAATGCAGAGCAGACAAGCAGTCAGGCTGGGACATGCAGAGGGACAAGCAGTCAGGCTGGGACGTGCAGAGACAAGCAGTCAGGCTGGGACGTGCAGAGACAAGCAGTCAGGCTGGGACAAGCAGTCAGGCTGGGACAAGCAGTCAGGCTGGGACGTGCAGAGACAAGCAGTCAGGCTGGGACATGCAGAGACAAGCAGTCAGGCTGGGACAAGCAGTCAGGCTGGGACATGCAGAGACAAGCAGTCAGGCTGGGACAAGCAGTCAGGCTGGGACATGCAGAGACAAGCAGTCAGGCTGGGACAAGCAGTCAGGCTGGGACATGCAGAGGGACAAGCAGTCAGGCTGGGACAAGCAGTCAGGCTGGGACATGTAGAGGGGCAAGCAGTCAGGCTGGGACATGCAGAGACAAGCAGTCAGGCTGGGACAAGCAAAGAGACAAGCAGTCAGGCTGGGACATGCAGAGACAAGCAGTCAGGCTGGGACATGCAGAGGGACAAGCAGTCAGGCTGGGACATGCAGAGACAAGCAGTCAGGCTGGGACAAGCAAAGAGACAAGCAGTCAGGCTGGGACATGCAGAGACAAGCAGTCAGGCTGGGACATGCAGAGGGACAAGCAGTCAGGCTGGGACATGCAGAGACAAGCAGTCAGGCTGGGACAAGCAGTCAGGCTGGGACATGCAGAGCGACAAGCAGTCAGGCTGGGACAAGCAGTCAGGCTGGGACAAGCAGAGGGACAAGCAGTCAGGCTGGGACATGCAGAGACAAGCAGTCAGGCTGGGACAAGCAAAGAGACAAGCAGTCAGGCTGGGACATGCAGAGACAAGCAGTCAGGCTGGGACATGCAGAGGGACAAGCAGTCAGGCTGGGACATGCAGAGACAAGCAGTCAGGCTGGGACATGCAGAGGGACAAGCAGTCAGGCTGGGACAAGCAGTCAGGCTGGGACATGTAGAGGGGCAAGCAGTCAGGCTGGGACATGCAGAGGGACAAGCAGTCAGGCTGGGACATGCAGAGACAAGCAGTCAGGCTGGGACATGCAGAGGGACAAGCAGTCAGGCTGGGACATGCAGAGACAAGCAGTCAGGCTGGGACATACAGAGAGACAAGCAGTCAGGCTGGGACATGCAGTCAGGCTGGGACAAGCAGAGAGACAAGCAGTCAGGCTGGGACATGCAGAGAGACAAGCAGTCAGGCTGGGACATGCAGAGAGACAAGCAGTCAGGCTGGGACATTCAGAGAGACAAGCAGTCAGGCTGGGACATACAGTCAGGCTGGGACATACAGTCAGGCTGGGACATGCAGAGAAAAGCAGTCAGGCTGCATCTGTCATCCCGCCTCTCCACCCCGCCATGTCATCTCTCAGCGTTCCTGCCCTGTGGTACTGTAGAGCCGGCCGTTGGCACAGTGGCTGGTGGAGCAGTTAGGGGCCTATGGTGCTGGGTGCAGCTGAGTGAACACAGGGGCCCCTGCATGGCTGCTCCTCATTAGGGTATTCCCTCATTCCCCACACTGAAATCTGCTATCTATCATGTGACTGCCTGGCTTCCATTATGGCTCACACCCCCTTCCATCTCTGCCTCCCTCCCTCGCTTTGAGAGGTGGGGGGTTGTGGGACTGGGGGGCGGGTGGGAAACGGGGGGGGGGGGGTTAGTGGGGGGTCGAATGGGGGGGGCTGACGGGGGGAGTAAATGGGAGGGGTCTGACGGGGGGAGTAAATGGGGGGTCAATCTAACGGGGTTAGGGTTAGGGAGGGTGCTCTGCATGCCACGTTGACGTCACATGACAGAGCGAGGCAGAGCGAGACAGAGAGAGAGTGACTGTCAAACAACCTCTGGAGAAACAGATCACTTCACCTCCTCCTTTACCCCATCACTCACTCTGATCATCCCTTCTCCACACCCTAATGGTAAGTCTCTTTCCCTCTCCCCCTCTCCCTTTCTTTCTCATTTTCTTTCTTTAACTCTCCCCTCTTTCTCTCTCCCCCTCTCCCTCTCATTCTCTCTGCCCTTCTCCCTCTCTTTCTCTCTCCCCCTCTCCCTCTCATTCTCTCTGACCTTCTCCCTCTCTTTCTCTATCCCCCTCTCCCTCTCTTTCTCTCTGCCCTTCTCCCTCTCCCTCTCTTTCTCATTTTCTCTCTCCTCTCTTTCAAAAGTTCTCTCCAGCTCCATCCCTCTCTTTGTCTCTGCCCCTCTCCCTCACCCTTTCTATCTAATTTTGTCTCCCTCCTTCTCTCCCTCTCATTTTCTCTCTCTCCCCCTCTCCCACTGTCCCCCTCTCCCTCGCATTTTCTCTCTCTATCTCTCTCTCCCCCTCTCATTTTCTCTCTCCCTCTCCCCCTTTCTCCCCCCTCTCTTTCTTTCTCCCTCCCCGTCTCTTTCTCTCTCCCTCTCCCTCTCTCTCTCCCTTTTCCTGTTCCCTTCGTTATGTTTCCTCCCAGAGCACCCCCCCATGAGAACTAGACCTCCTGGCCGGCTCTCTCTCAAAACGGGCCCCTGGTCTGGCTGACCCCTCCCTGCTCTCCTGGGGGTGGAGGCGGGAAGGGTGAAGTTGTCATGCTGGTGTGAAGGAACTGGAGCTGTATATCCCTGCATAAAATCATTTTTACTGTACATTGAGGAGTATGTATTGTTCCTGCACATGGCCTTTTCAGAGTGCTACTGAGGTGGTACCACACCACGCCACACCACGCCACACCGCGCCACACCGCGCCACACCGCACCACACCGCACCACACCGCACCACACCACGCCACACCACGCCACACCACGCCACACCACGCCGCACCACGCCGCACCTCGCCACACCGCACCACACCACGCCACACCAGGCCACACCGCACCACACCACGCCGCACCACACCACACCACGCCACACCACACCATGCCACACCACGCCACACCACACCACGCCAGGCCACACCACGCCACACCACGCCACACCGCACCACACCGCACCACACAATGCCACACCACACCACGCCACACCACGCCGCACCACGCCGCACCTCGCCACACCACACCACGCCACACCATGCCACACCGCACCACGCCGCACCACACCATGCCACACCACACCATACCACACCACGCCACACCACGCCACGCCACACCACACCACACCACACCACGCCACACCATGCCACACCACACCACGCCACGCCACGCCATGCCATGCCACACCACACCACGCCATGCCACACCACGCCACACCACACCATGCCACACCACACCATGCCACACCACGCCACACCACACCATGCCACACCACGCCACGTCACACCACACCAGGCCACACCACGCCACACCATGCCACACCAGGCCACACCGCACCACACCACGCCACACCATGCCACACCACGCCACACCATGCCACACCACGCCACACCACACCATGCCACGCCACACCACGCCAGACCAGGCCACACCATGCCACACCACACCACGCCACGCCACACCACGTCAGACCAGGCCACACCATGCCACACCACGCCACACCACACCAGGCCACACCATCCCACACCACGCCACACCACACCATGCCACACCACGCCACACCAGGCCACACCATGCCACACCACGCCACACCACACCAGGCCACACCATGCCACACCACACCAGGCCACACCACACCAGGCCACACCATGCCACGCCATACCACACCACACCATGCCACACCAGGCCATGTGCTTCTCTGCATGTGTGTCCTCCAAGGAGCCAACAGCTCAGAGTTACAGAAGACCAGACAAACAAACACAGAATAGCACACAGCTGTGTAGACCACATTGACCTACTGGACAAATCTGACTAACTCAAATGTCTACCAAAAAGGCTGTTAACTCAGACTGGAGGGTAACTTGGGCTATTTTCCTTTTATTCAGCTGCCTCAACAAATGAAACAATTTTTCTGTTGAGCTTTCGTGTTTTGTGCAATAACATTGCCAATTTACTGTTCTCTTAAAAAGAGAACTAGTATCCAAGATCAGCCACCCTTTGCAAACCCACCCTTTGCAAACACACGCACACACACACACACACACACACACACACACACAAACACACACACACACACAAACACACACACACACACACACTAGGGTCGGCCAGCTGTGAAAAGAAGCTCTGTGCTTGTGTGAGTACTCAAAGTTTCCAAAATACACTTAACTAATCTGCTTGATCTAGCAATTTATTGATGATGAAAACTTCAAAAGGTGAAATTTGACCCGCATGCGTCTTCTAAACCATGGCCAATGCAATCTCCACGAGCAGTTGGGGGGAAGAGTGCCTGACTGATCCATGGGTCTTTATTGGATGATTTCGCTTCGGAATAAAACTAATTCACCCTTGATGACAAGGGGAAAGACGAGAAGCATTCTTTCCTCCCTCCCTCCCTTCTTTATTAGCTAGTCTGCATGTGACAGGACTATTCATTCCCTGCTCTACCCTTTCCCCTCTGACACACACACACACACCCAACTCAAACATTTTATATTACCGGCTGGGAATTTATACAGCCTTTTGAGTGAAATAGCAAGTAGGCCTCATTCTGGGGCAGGGCTCCATCGCTCCATCGCAGAGCTCTCTTTATGACTGAACAGTAGTGAGGCCCCTCAGACACAGGCCCTCCACGCACGGCACTCTGGGACCCGGAGTTCCAGCAGGTCAGAGTTACGGCCCGTCACTAGCACACACAGACACAATAGAGTGCTTTTTATGATTGAATGGATGGAAACTTCCAACAGAACTCCGTCTCAGCACCCTGCAACAGAACTACACTGTCTTAGCACCCTGCAACAGAACTACACTGTCTCAGCACCCTGCAACAGAACTCTGTGCACTGTCTCAGAACCCTGCAACAGAACTACACTGTCTCAGCACCCTGCAACAGAACTCTGTGCACTGTCTCAGCACCCTGCAACAGAACTACACTGTCTCAGCACCCTGCAACAGAACTATGTGCACTGTCTCAGCACCCTGCAACAGAACTACACTGTCTCAGCACCCTGCAACAGAACTACACTGTCTCAGCACCCTGCAACAGAACTCTGTGCACTGTCTCAGCACCCTGCAACAGAACTACACTGTCTCAGCACCCTGCAACAGAACTATGTGCACTGTCTCAGCACCCTGCAACAGAACTACACTGTCTCAGCACCCTGCAACAGAACTCTGTGCACTGTCTCAGCACCCTGCAACAGAACTCTGTGCACTGTCTCAGCACCCTGCAACAGAACTCTGTGAACTGTCTCAGCACCCTGCAACAGAACTACACTGTCTCAGCACCCTGCAACATAACTATGTGCACTGTCTCAGCACCCTGCAACAGAACTACACTGTCTCAGCACCCTGCAACAGAACTACACTGTCTCAGCACCCTGCAACAGAACTACACTGTGTCAGCACCCTGCAACAGAACTACGTGCACTGTCTCAGCACCCTGCAACAGAACTACAGAACAAACACAAAGGTCAAACTTTAGTCCCCAGCCTGTTCCCCAGCCACAGCCCCCAGCCTCAGCCCCTAGCACCAGCCTCCAGCCCCAGCTACCAGTCCCCAGCCCACAGACCCAGCCTCAGCCCCCCGCCCTAGCCCCAGCCTCACCCAGGCTTGTATAGCCCCTGCTTCCACTAGGCCTGCCGGCCTATCAGGTTACCACCATTCTGGGTCAAAACTTTCCTCCTGCTTCCACTTAGAGCCCAGTTTCATTATTTCAGATTTATCACTGCTGAATTTGCCAGTGGTCATGTTTTCCTTACATATGCCTTAAGTGTAATTCATAGCATCTAATGCAGGGAGCCAGACTTCAAGTTAGTTAGTTGTTCGGCCAGAGTAGGGCAGGATAGGGTTGGGTAGGTGGAGCAGAGTTGGGTAGGTGGAGCAGGGTTGGGTAGGTGGAGCAGGGTTGGGTAGATGGAGCAGGGTTGGGTAGGTGGAGCAGAGTTGGGTAGGTGGAGCAGGGTTGGGTAGATGGAGCAGGGTTGGGTAGGTGGAGCAGGGTTGGGTAGATGGAGCAGGGTTGGGTAGGTGGAGCAGAGTTGGGTAGATGGAGCAGGGTTGGGTAGGTGGAGCAGAGTTGGGTAGATGGAGCAGGGTTGGGTAGGTGGAGCAGAGTTGGGTAGGTGGAGCAGGGTTGGGTAGGTGGAGCAGAGTTGGGTAGGTGGAGCAGGGTTGGGTAGGTGGAGCAGAGTTGGGTAGGTGGAGCAGGGTTGGGTAGGTGGAGCAGAGTTGGGTAGGTGGAGCAGGGTTGGGTAGATGGAGCAGGGTTGGGTAGGTGGAGCAGGGTTGGGTAGGTGGAGCAGAGTTGGGTAGGTGGAGCAGGGTTGGGTAGGTGGAGCAGGGTTGGGTAGATGGAGCAGGGTTGGGTAGATGGAGCAGGGTTGGGTAGATGGAGCAGGGTTGGGTAGGTGGAGCAGAGTTGGGTAGGTGGAGCAGGGTTGGGTAGGTGGAGCAGAGTTGGGTAGATGGAGCAGGGTTGGGTAGGTGGAGCAGAGTTGGGTAGGTGGAGCAGGGTTGGGTAGGTGGAGCAGAGTTGGGTAGGTGGAGCAGGGTTGGGTAGGTGGAGCAGAGTTGGGTAGGTGGAGCAGGGTTGGGTAGGTGGAGCAGAGTTGGGTAGGTGGAGCAGGGTTGGGTAGATGGAGCAGGGTTGGGTAGGTGGAGCAGGGTTGGGTAGGTGGAGCAGAGTTGGGTAGGTGGAGCAGGGTTGGGTAGGTGGAGCAGGGTTGGGTAGATGGAGCAGGGTTGGGTAGATGGAGCAGGGTTGGGTAGATGGAGCAGGGTTGGGTAGGTGGAGCAGAGTTGGGTAGGTGGAGCAGGGTTGGGTAGATGGAGCAGGGTTGGGTAGGTGGAGCAGGGTTGGGTAGGTGGAGCAGGGTTGGGTAGGTGGAGCAGGGTTGGGTAGGTGGAGCAGGGTAGGGCAGGGTTGGGTAGGGCAGGGGTAGGGTTAGGGAAGGGTAGGCAGGGTAGCGCAGGATAGGGCAGGGTAGAGAGGGCAGGGCAAGTATGGCAAGATCCCTTCTCCCTCCCAGCGCAGAAATCTTCCCTCCCCCCCTCTCCTTCCCTGTCTCCCTCACTTTCCCTTTTTCTCTCTCTCCTTCTCATGTGTACCCACATTATAGAAATGTTTTGGAAGCAAAGGCAGTGTGTGTGTGTGTATGTTTGTGAAGCATGCAGGAGTTGGGCTGTGTACTTCACACTGATTTCCACATCTCCAGATTAGTGTGCAGCAGTAGCTTGTGTCAGATTGTCTCAGTGATAGAGGAACACGGCGCCGTGAAGCACAAACACTCACACTGTTATGACACGAACCTGCATATGCTCTGCAACTGACCCACTAACACACCTCCGAAACACACAGACATAGTCAGCCAGCCAGCCTGGAAAGTTTCTCTTTCCCGGGTCAATGTGTTGGGTGTGAAACCTAGACTACTGTTGAGGGGTTCCCTTTGTTTTTGTCCTCACTGTGACAAATCAACAAAAAGTTAATTTCATTTAAACCAGGTCATCTTGAACCTATGACAGCATAAACATCAGGAAACACCTAAGAGTAATAATATATAGCATAAGCACTAGTGTGTTCTTAGCAGACTGTACAATACTGTATCTAAGTGAATCCAGCAGGCACTCTCACGCCTCCCCCTGTCTGGTGACCTGCTGCCCTCTAGTGGAGCCAGCCACCATACCTGCTGCCCTCTAGTGGATCCAGCCACCATACCTGCTGCCCTCTAGTGGAGCCAGCCCACCATCCTGCTACCCTCTAGTGGATCCAGCCCACCATACCTGCTGCCCTCTAGTGGAGCCAGCCCACCATCCTGCTGCCCTCTAGTGGATCCAGCCCACCATCCTGCTGCCCTCTAGTGGAGCCAGCCCACCATCCTGCTGCCCTCTAGTGGATCCAGCCCACCATCCTGCTGCCCTCTAGTGGAGCCAGCCCACCATCCTGCTGCCCTCTAGTGGAGCCAGCCCACCATCCTGCTGCCCTCTAGTGGATCCAGCCACCATACCTGCTACCCTCTAGTGGAGCCAGCCCACCATCCTGCTGCCCTCTAGTGGATCCAGCCACCATACCTGCTACCCTCTAGTGGAGCCAGCCCACCATCCTGCTGCCCTCTAGTGGAGCCAGCCCACCATCCTGCTGCCCTCTAGTGGAGCCAGCCCACCATCCTGCTGCCCTCTAGTGGAGCCAGCCCACCATCCTGCTGCCCTCTTGTGGAGCCAGCCCACCATCCTGCTGCCCTCTAGTGGAGCCAGCCCACCATCCTGCTGCCCTCTAGTGGAGCCAGCCCACCATCCTGCTGCCCTCTAGTGGAGCCAGCCCACCATCCTGCTGCCCTCTAGTGGATCCAGCCACCATCCTGCTACCCTCTAGTGGAGCCAGCCCACCATCCTGCTGCCCTCTAGTGGAGCCAGCCCACCATCCTGCTGCCCTCTAGTGGAGCCAGCCCACCATCCTGCTGCCCTCTAGGGGAGCCAGCCCACCATCCTGCTGCCCTCTAGTGGAGCCAGTCACCATCCTGCTGCCCTACACAACTCTTCCTCTTAATGCCCAGGGATACGACATCTGCTGTGAGTGATTGCCATCTTAACTTTATAGTAGTTTGGATGTTTTCTTTTCAAAATCACCACAGAGAGGTAGAGCAGCACGCGCTGACCCCCCCTCCAGCCCCCCTCCAGCCCCGCTCCAGCCCCCCATCTCCCTGCATCTCCTTTCTGCACCATGCTGGTGTGTCCGGCCCGCTGCTGCCCGTAGGAAACACACTTTGCATGAGCAGAAAGGAAAACACAGATGCCCCCAACCTACATTTAGTCATTTAGCAGACGCTCTTATCCAGAGCGACTTACAGTAAGTACAGGGACATTCCCCCGAGGCAAGTAGGGTGAAGTGCCTTGCCCAAAGACACAACGTCATTTGGCACGGCCGGGAATCGAACTGGCAACCTTCTGATTACTAGCCCGACTCCCTCACCGCTCAGCCAGCCCTTTCCACAGGAAAGAGGCCAAAACACGATTGTTCTTGTGTTACGCACACACACAAGTACACAGTGTCCCTCCACCCATCCCTCCGTCCCAGGACATCTCTCATCTCACCACACCAGGCCCACAGCGTCCATGTCTCCCTGCTCTCATCTCACCACACCAGGCCCACAGCGTCCATGTCTCCCTGCTCTCATCTCACCACACCAGGCCCACAGCGTCCATGTCTCCCTGCTCTCATCTCACCACACCAGGCCCACAGCGTCCATGTCTCCCTGCTCTCATCTCACCACACCAGGCCCACAGCGTCCATGTCTCCCTGCTCTCATCTCACCACACCAGGCCCACAGCGTCCATGTCTCCCTGCTCTCATCTCACCACACCAGGCCCACAGCGTCCATGTCTCCCTGCTCTCATCTCACCACACCAGGCCCACAGCGTCCATGTCTCCCTGCTCTCATCTCACCACACCAGGCCCACAGCGTCCATGTCTCCCTGCTCTCATCTCACCACACCAGGCCCACAGCGTCCCTGTCTCCCTGCTCTCATCTCACTAGAGACAACAGCAACTAGTGAGGGGCCTATCCTCCTTGTTCTCTGTCACACTCACTCTCTCCATCTCTCTCTCTCACGTCCTGTCTCACAAGAGGCTAATAAGGTGTCCCTGGTGCCTAATGTTCAGGAACTCTGACTAGTCAGTCACTAACTGAGGACATCTATTCTTAGTATCTACCTGTAATGTAGCCTTTAGAGCAAGGTTTCCTATTCCTTCCTGTCATTCATTCACACACACACACACACACACACACACACACACACACACACACACACACACACACACACACACTTCCCTGAGGATGAGCCCAGTGGAGCTGTGTGGATCCAGGCAGGCAGCTCCACTCTCACATTACAATGTCCTCATTGATTCTGTGGGCTTCAGTAAATGAAGGAGCCCACCACAGCATGCAGGCGTGGTGGCCACAAAGTCGCTGTTTAAAAGACAACAGCAGCTTTCTGACAGATGATCCTGTCCACAAGTCATTGCAGGGAGTCAATAACAGTTTGTCATCACATGGTAATGTTCCAGAGATCTTGTTGTTCCCCTATGCCCTCCTCTCATCTCCCTCATTCCTCACCTCTCCTCCTCCCCTCCCCTCCCCGCACCTCTCCACTCTTCCCCCTCCCCCCTCTTTCGGAGAAACGGAGGGTGAGAGCAGGGGGGAAACGGAGGGTGAGAGCAGGGGGGAAACGGAGGGTGAGAGCAGGGGGGAAACGGAGGGTGAGAGCAGGGGGGAAACGGAGGGTGAGAGCAGGGGGGAAACGGAGGGTGAGAGCAGGGGGGAAACGGAGGGTGAGAGCAGGGGGGAAACGGAGGGTGAGAGCAGGGGGGAAACGGAGGGTGAGAGCAGGGGGGAAAGGATGTGACCTTTACACTATGAGGTTCCCTGTGGAGGGGCACACAGAGTGGGCCATGGTGACGTCTGTAAGATACATGAGGAGGCCAAAAAGGAACAGTGATGCATGAGAGGGACTTGAGAGAATATGAGGGTTTCTAAATAACATGTGAGGGATGATGTCCGTGCTAGGAAGGAAGATTTCTGAAGAAGAAGACAACAACCTGAAAGATGTTTCAGAAAAATCTGAGACTCGCTGCCCCCGGCAGGAATCTCCTGGAGGGAATCAAGATTAAGATAGGCAGAAGAAAAACTAAGGATGGAAAAGGCTGACAGAAAAAAGGTAAACTGGTCTGTTTGAGGGTTTCTTGGTCTTCCTAATGCCAGTTGGTGTGAACAGGGAGTGGGTCTTAACCCTAACCCATGTGCCAGTTGGTGTGAACAGGGAGTGGGTCTTAACCCTAACCCATGTGCCAGTTGGTGTGAACAGGGAGTGGGTCTTAACCCTAACCCATGTGTCAGTTGGTGTGAACAGGGAGTGGGTCTTAACCCTAACCCATGTGTCAGTTCTCCCCAGGCTGGGAGGGAGAGGCTGTTCAATAAGGAAGACAGGACTCACCACTGACAGAACGGCTTTAGACGACAGATGGTGTGAATACAGAAGCTGGCTGCTTGGATGACTGGTTCAAGATCACTGGTTCAGGATGATTGGTTCAGGATGGCTGGCTGGCTAGTTCAGGATGACTGGTTCAGGGAGGCTGGCTAGTTCAGGATGACTGGTTCAGGGAGGCCATGCGTAGAGGATGGTGGACTCAGCAGTCACCAGGGTTAGATTCCTTCATCCCAGCAGAGCTAGTGGGCCTCCTCCTCTTTGTTCTCCTTCACAGGAAGAAGAAACAGAATAAACTGAGCAAAGAAAAGAACAAGAAAAGAGTGAAAAAAAGATAAAAAAAGAAGTTTGGCTTTGCCAGTGATCCAGCTCTGTTGTAATGCTGCTTTAGGACCTAATTCACCATGCGACAGTTTGATTAATGTATCCTGCTTGATTGATTATACCTGGTCTGAAATCAAATGGCCATAATTATAAAAGGCTTGTTAAGAATTTTTCAATAGTCTGCACTTTTGGCACACAGTTCATGACTAGCTCCACCGGTCTGCAGCACCCTCGTACATACAAATACAACCTAACCCTAACCCTATACAGTATAACAATTCATTTCAGCTCAAATACAACAGTTCAATTCAGCTCAAATACAACAGCACCCTCGTGTGGTTAGAAATGTTTTGCAAACACAAAATGACATTGGAGACAGCACAATATACATATTTTAGCTTTTATTGCTCTCCACTTATACATACATCTTCTTGTCATAGATTAAGGGTTAAAGCAAATGTGAGGGTCGCGAGGGAGGAACAATGAAAAAGGTGTTATGACGAAACAAAGGCATGTTTAACTTTGTTTCTCTAACTGCTACATTTTCTAACCTCTTCACGACAACAGTTCTGAGATTGACAACAAAAAAGCACAAAGCAATGTTTATTAGTTCCAATATTCAGACTTCTGCAGAATGGAGGTGTGTACACACTGCTCTACAATACAGCATGGTTTGACTGGAGGACAATAATACAGGATTACACAGTGAATTGGAAAAGTGCTGGAAGGGGGGGGGGAGACAAGAACTAAAGGACGATCCATAGATTTAGATAAAATATTGCATCATAGTTACTAAACAACTGTTCACACCACTCCCACTGGTCCCTGGACAGGTGGGCTGGTGGGCAGGTGGGGACTGGATGCTCCGAGGGCAGGTACGAGTGCTGGGACTGGATGCTCTGATCCCAGCATACAAAGCAGCTCTCAGCTGCTGGTCTGAAATGAGCCTGGAACACAACTGAGGCTCCTCATGTGGACTATACAAACAACAATACCATTTTGTTAACGCATAACATCCAAACAAACTCATTGTACAATACAGGATCGTAACCGCCTACTGTAGCTCTCAACACTAACAGGATCAAAAGGCAACGTTTGTTGTGGGAAAGTTGATATAGCCTTATGTGACTCACAATGATGAACAAAGATTCAGTTTCTATGTCACAGAAAAAGGCAAAGATAATTTTCAAGTCAGATCTTTAACAAGGGTGAATATTAGCCTATTAACAAACCCATGACACATGTTGCATACTGCATGTGATCTGTGTGTTTAGACTCCTGCCCAGGGACACCCAGACAGGCGCTCTGCTTTGTTTAGAGGTCAGGGTTGTAAACCTAACTCTGTGTAGACTGTACTTGATATTCTCTCTAGATGTGCACAGTTTCTCTCCCTCCTTCCTCAGGCAGACTTCCAGTCAGAGCTCAAGAGGACTTGGGTTCTAATAGGGGGAATTATTTGGATACATAAAACATGTACAAATAAAAAAAAAAAAGTGCAAACATCTATTGATTAAATCTTTTGGAATGCAATTCAGTCATGTAGCCATGAGACAACACACAAACACAACAAGAGTGCAGGTACAGAATAAACAGAACCAACGCATACTGTGCATACTGCAGGAGTTCATACAACAATCAGGTTTCACCACTGACCACACCACATAAAGAGTTAGAGTTGGTAAGGGCCACACCAAATACAGCTTGATAATAAACCATTTAAAATGTCAATAGTTCAAATCAACCAACAAGGAACGTTGAATGCTAACCTGCTGGAGCATAGAGACCAGAAACAGACTGCTGGTCTCCACACCAAATCAAACACACAAACACAAATGCCGACTCCAGTGATTGACAGAGTAGAGGATGATCTTTCCCCCGTGTTCTAACCCTGATCCTCCGTACTGACCCAGGGCCTTCCTCCCTCAAGGATGGCGAGGGCCAGGCGAGGGACAGGACAGCTCTGCTCCAGGGTGAGGGGGGGGCTACTCGCTGGTATCCAGGCCCTGCTCCGCCTCTTCCTCCCCGGGGCTGGGCTCTGGCCCTGCTCCCTCACCCTGGAACAGCTCCTCCAGCAACTGCTCTCCAGCACCCCCTGCCCGTGAAGCCCACAGCGCAGCGCCCTCCCGCAGGCCCCAGGAGCGCAGCAGCCTGGCGTAGTCCACAAACGCAGCCCCGATCAGCTTATGTACACA
This sequence comes from Osmerus eperlanus, assembly GCF_963692335.1. NCBI lineage: Eukaryota > Metazoa > Chordata > Actinopteri > Osmeriformes > Osmeridae > Osmerus > Osmerus eperlanus. Next base: position 22,704,826 of record NC_085023.1, read on the forward strand.
CACAGGTCAAGGAGAAACTCTGGATGCTACAGTCACACAGAGCAGAGACAGAACGATTCAGAGAGAGAGAGAGACTCAGAGAGTCTCAGAGAGAGAGAGACTCAGAGAGAGACAGACCAGACTAGAATGACTCCTGTGTGAAGGATATTGGTTGAGTCGTTGGCCTCCATCACGCCATACTTCAGACAGGCTTCTATGAAGAGAGCAGCGCGGTCGAAGTATCTCATACTAGGAGAGAGATGCACCATCAGAGACCATCATCCACCTGGCCTCATCCCTGTCTGGCCTAATCCCTCCCTGGTCTCATCCCTAAAATCTAGAATCCATCCCTCAGATCTAGTACCATATAACTGTTATTATTTGTAGCTGAGATTTTATTGTAGCACTTTGATCAACTAAATACTGTTAGAACTCTGCTGTTCAACCTGTGCTAGTGTGAGGGTAGGTGAGAGTGTACCTGTGCTAGTGTGAGGGTAGGTGAGAGTGTACCTGTGCTAGTGTGAGGGTAGGTGAGAGTGTACCTGTGCTAGTGTGAGGGTAGTTGAAAGTGTACCTGTGCTAGTGTGAGGGTAAGTGAGAGTGTACCTGTGCTAGTGTGAGGGTAAGTGAGAGTGTACCTGTGCTAGTGTGAGGGTAGGTGAGAGCGTACCTGTGCTAGTGTGAGGGTAAGTGAGAGTGTACCTGTGCTAGTGTGAGGGTAGGTGAGAGCGTACCTGTGCTAGTGTGAGGGTAAGTGAGAGTGTACCTGTGCTAGTGTGAGGGTAGGTGAGAGTGTACCTGTGCTAGTGTGAGGGTAGGTGAGAGCGTACCTGTGCTAGTGTGAGGGTAGGTGAGAGCGTACCTGTGCTAGTGTGAGGGTAGGTGAGAGCGTACCTGTGCTAGTGTGAGGGTAGGTGAGAGCGTACCTGTGCTAGTGTGAGGGTAGTTGAGAGTGTACCTGTGCTAGTGTGAGGGTAGGTGAGAGCGTACCTGTGCAGCATCTCCCCCACTTTGTGGAAGCATCCCAGAGAGAGCAGTACCAGCACAGCCTTGGACTTGTGGTTGACCTGCGGGGAGCACAGGTGCTCAGCCCAGCGCTTCAGCACGTCAGAGCTCTCTGCAGGGTTCAGACGCACCTGGGACACACACGCACACGGAGAGAAGTAAATAAGTAAGCATTGTTGTATCTGGGTTAGTTTTGGTTGTATTATAAACGCCAGTGTGTTCTGATGGACATTGCTGGGTATGTGTGTATGCGTGAAGGCCGAATTATACTACTCCGACCCCGCGCTGCACTGCGATGCTAGCTAGGTTATCGAAAAGTCAGAGCAAATTTACCTGTTTCATCAATAAAATAAGCATATTTTCAGCAACGTACAGCTCTCCAAGGGGCTCGGAGAGGGCTCGGAGAGGGCGTTCCACGTTGGAGAGGGCGTTCCCTGTGTCCGTGTCAACGGAGTAGTATAAATCGGCCTTGAGTAGAGTGTGTAAGTATGTGTGTTTGTAAGTGTGAATGTATGCGTAAGTGTGTTTGTGTGAGTGTGTGTGTGAGCTACCTTAGCCAGCCATGCAGCACGGTTCCACTCTCCATAAGTCTGCAGGTAACGACATGCGTCCACAGCCTTGTCAATCAAACACAACAGCTGCACACCCTCTGAGAGAGTGGGATGAAGAGAGACAGAGAAGATTGAGAGAGAGAGAATAGAAGAGAGAGGGAGAAGAGAGACAGAAGAGAAGAGAAAAGGAGATTGAGAGAGAGAGAATAGAAGAGAGAGGGAGAAGAGAGACAGAAGAGAAGAGAAAAGGAGATTGAGAGAGAGATGAGAGAGGGATGGAGAGAGAGAACGAAGAGAAGAGGATATTAAGAGAAAGAGAGAGAAGGAGATTGAGAGAGACATGGAGAGACGGAGAATGAGAGATGGAAAAAGGGAAGAAAGGATGTTAAAGAGGGAAAGTTTGATGCTGCTGTACTGTGATATCCTACCTGCCAGCTGCTGTACTGTAATATCTTACCTGCCAGCTGCTGTACTGTGATATCTTACCTGCCAGCTGCTCTACTGTGATATCCTACCTGCCAACTGCTGTACTGTGATATCTTACCTGCCAGCTGCACTACTGTGATATCCTACCTGCCAACTGCTGTACTGTGATATCCTACCTGCCAGCTGCTGTACTGTGATATCTTACCTGCCAGCTGCTCTACTGTAATATCTTACCTGCCAGCTGCTCTACTGTAATATCTTACCTGCCAGCTGCTGTACTGTGATATCCTACCTGCCAGCTGCTCTACTGTAATATCTTACCTGCCAGCTGCTCTACTGTGATATCTTACCTGCCAGCTGCTCTACTGTGGTATCCTACCTGCCAGCTGCTGTACTGTGATATCCTACCTGCCAGCTGCTGTACTGTGATATCTTACCTGCCAGCTGCTGTACTGTGATATCCTACCTGCCAGCTGCTGTACTGTGGTATCCTACCTGCCAGCTGCTGTACTGTGATATCTTACCTGCCAGCTGCTCTACTGTAATATCCTACCTGCCAGCTGCTGTACTGTGATATCCTACCTGCCAGCTGCTGTACTGTAATATCTTACCTGCCAGCTGCTGTACTGTGATATCCTACCTGCCAGCTGCTGTACTGTAATATCTTACCTGCCAGCTGCTCTACTGTAATATCTTACCTGCCAGCTGCTCTACTGTGATATCCTACCTGCCAGCTGCTGTACTGTGATATCCTACCTGCCAGCTGCTGTACTGTGATATCCTACCTGCCAGCTGCTCTACTGTAATATCTTACCTGCCAGCTGCTCTACTGTGATATCCTACCTGCCAGCTGCTGTACTGTGATATCCTACCTGCCAGCTGCTGTACTGTGATATCCTACCTGCCAGCTGCTGTACTGTGATATCCTACCTGCCAGCTGCTGTACTGTGATATCCTACCTGCCAGCTTGCCATTGGCGATCATGTTGGTGGCCACCAGTTTGATGGTAGACTGGGAGGGGCCGGAGGAGGTAATGGTGGTGACCAGACACGCTTTCAGAGAGTCACAGTAGTAGCTGGGGTTGTCGGCGCTCGTCTCCAATAGCAACTGCACGGCCCTGTCCGTCTGAGAGGTAGAGGGATAAACCAGATAAATAATGGGGGGATGAAAGGAAAAAAGACAAACGCCACTATTACAGTCATTATGCTGCTTCCCATGGGGTAGAGTGTGTGGGGGGGGGGGGGCTAGAGCGTGGGGGGGTAGAGCGTGGGGCCCTGCAGCCCAGAGAGAAAAGGCCTGCTGGGATCCACGATGGCTGGCCTAAATCACACCCCATCACAGCTGTAGTTCACTGTAATTCTACTCATCACAGGGTTCCCAGCTCTGCCCCTCTCCCTCTCCCTCTCCCTCTCCCTCTCCCTCTCTCTTTCTCTCTCTCTCTCTCCTCCCTCTCTCTCCTCCCTCTCTCTCTCCCTGCCTTCCTCACTGCCCTCCTCCCTCTCTCTCTCCCTGCCTTCCTCCATCTCTCTCTCCCTGCCTCCCTCCCTCTCCCTGCCTCCTCCCTCTCTCCCTCCCTGCCTTCCTCCCTCCCTGCCCTCCTCCCTGTCTCCCTGCCTTCCTCCCTCCCTGCCCTCCTCCCTGTCTCCCTGCCTTCCTCCCTCCCTGCCCTCCTCCCTGTCTCCCTGCCTTCCTCACTGCCCTCCTCCATCTCTCTCTCCCTGCCTTCCTCCCTCTCCCTCTCTCTCTCTCCCTGCCTTCCTCCCTGCCTCCCTCCCTGCCTCCTCCCTCTCTCCCTCCCTGCCTCCTCCCTGTCTCCCTGCCTTCCTCCCTCCCTGCCCTCCTCCCTGTCTCCCTGCCTTCCTCCCTCCCTGCCCTCCTCCCTGTCTCCCTGCCTTCCTCACTGCCCTCCTCCATCTCTCTCTCCCTGCCTTCCTCCCTCTCCCTCTCTCTCTCTCCCTGCCTTCCTCCCTGCCTGCCTCCCTCCCTGCCTCCTCCCTCTCTCCCTCCCTGCCTCCTCCCTCTCTCCCTCCCTGCCCTCCTCCCTGTCTCCCTGCCTTCTTCCCTCTCTCCCTGCCTTCTCCCTCTCTCTCTCCCTGCCTCCTCCCTCTCTCTCTCCCTGCCTCCTCCCTCTTTCTCTCCCTGACTTCTTCCCTCTCTCCCGGCTCTCCTCCCTCTCTCCCTCCCTCCCTGCCCTACTCCCTCCCTCCTGCAGGGCTGGACCTGGAGAGAGGCTGGTAATTGCAGCAAATGAGTGGAGATACAATGATGATGTGGAGATTGAAGGATAGACAGAGATAGTAAAAAGGAGAGGATGAGCAAGATTTAGAGTGATAGAGACAGGAATGGTCTGTGTGAGAAAGCAGGAGAGGTGAGACAGACAGCGAGAGGTGGAGAGAGATGGATGGAGTGAGATTTTGTATGATGGAAGGAGGGAAACGAAGAGATGACTGGGTTACGGAGGAGAACAGAGCTCCACTCATCCCTCCATCAGGCAGATGTGATCATTCTGCTGTCATCAGAGAACACAGAAAGGGTGACACAGAGGGAGGATGTGATTGTGTGTGAGAGGAGGTAGATGGTAGATGAGGTGTTCAGGTATATGGTAGAGGAGGTAGATGAAGTAGATGGTAGATGGGGTAGATGATAGAGGAGGTAGATGGTAGATGAGGTGTTTAGGTAGATGGTAGAGGAGGTAGATGGTAGAGGAGGTAGATGGTAGAGGAGGTAAATGGTAGAGGAGGTAGATGATAGAGGAGGTAGATGGTAGAGGAGGTAGATGGTAGAGGAGGTAGATGGTAGAGGAGGTAGATAATAGAGGAGGTAGATGGTAGAGGAGGTAGATGGTAGAGGAGGTAGATGGTAGAGGAGGTAGATGGTAGAGGAGGTAGATGATAGAGGAGGTAGATGGTAGAGGAGGTAGATGGTAGAGGAGGTAGATGGTAGAGGAGGTAGATGGTAGAGGAGGTATATGGTAGAGGAGGCAGATGGTAGAGGAGGTAGATGGTAGATGTGGTAGATGATAGATTCAGGTAGTACTGACCTGGCCCAGCAGGAGGAGCTGATCAGCACACTTCTTGGTGTGTTCATAACTAGACCTCTTCACCTCCTGCAGATGGACTCTCTCAAGCTGGAACTTCTGTTTGAGGAGGGGAGGAGGGAGGCAGTGATACAAGGAGAGAGATGTGGAGAGGAAGAGAGACATTTGCTATTACTTCTTTAAATATTCAAGGCACATTTCGATTTTAAGTCCGTCTTACAACAATTGCATGTAGAGTGCTGCAGAAAACCTTGATGTAATTCAAACTAATGTGAGCATAGGGATTTTAGACCACAAAACAACCAGGATCATCTACACCATAGATTTTCTACATTGTAAGAGCTCATCAGTTTTAATAAGGGACTCAGGGAGAAGATTGTGAGTGTCACTGTGTGCTTTTGTGTGTGTTAGTGTGTTTTGGGTAGAACATGTAGTAACGGACTGCGTATCGTTCCAATGAGAAGAGAGGGACCAGGTAACAGGAGAGGAGGACAGGAGTGGAGGAGTGGAGGACAGGAGAGGAGGACAGGACAGGAGGAGAGGAGGACAGTACAGGAGGAGTGGAGGACAGGAGAGGAGGACAGGAGAGGAGAGGAGGAGAGGAAGACAGGAGAGGAGGACAGGAGAGGAGGAGAGGAGGACAGGAGAGGAGGACAGGACAGGAGGAGAGGAGGACAGTACAGGAGGAGTGGAGGACAGGAGAGGAGGAAAGGAGGACAGGAGAGGAGGACAGGAGGAGAGGAGGACAGTACAGGAGGAGAGGAGGACAGGAGAGAAGAGGAGGAGAGGAGGACAGGAGAGGAGGACAGGACAGGAGGAGAGGAGGACAGTACAGGAGGAGAGGAGGACAGGAGAGGAGAGGAGGACAGGAGAGGAGGACAGTAGAGGAGTGGAGGACAGGAGAGGATTGGAGAGGAGGACAGGAGTGGAGAGGAGGACAGGAGAGGAGGACAGGATTGGAGAGGAGGACAGGAGTGGAGAGGAGGACAGGAGAGGAGGACAGGAGAGGAGGAAAGGAGAGGAGGAGGTCTGAGCTGACACAAGAGACATATGGAAGTCCTGACTGATGCTAAAGGTGCTAGAGTGTAATAGAGATCCTGAGATCACAGGAGAGATCCTGGCCAGCGATATCACTGCACTCAGACAAGAACATTTCTGTTCACAACCGAATCTGTAATCTCTGCAAATGTTCTGCAGACAAATGAACATCATTTAACCAAGCCACTTCCTGTAAATTAATTTAAATCACTGTAAATTCAATCGTATTTGAAAGTACTATAATTGGTTCGTAGGGAAATTAGCTATATGACATTTACTACGTTCCAAGTGTTCGAGCTATTCTGGCAGGAACTTCTGAAAGACTTGCTCTTGAGATGAAAACTTTAGGATTGAGCACATAGTATACAATAAATAATCAATATTTTAATTTAGTTAGGTCCACTATTTGAGGTAGAAAGCAACATAGTTTCACAAAATAAGGCTCCTCTCATCAAGAGCTAGATTTAAAACTTTCTGCTGTTTCCTTGGCAACTGACAGGCCATCTCTAGCTAGTTGAGTGGCTGCCATGCCAACCAGGCGGAGTACGCACAGACTGTCCAATCAATGATCTGCTTTTAAGAAGAGGAACAGGAGGGTTGGTCGATGACGGGCCTGAAATTGGACTGCTGTGTGGACATCAGCACCACATACATCAATATATACGCTCATCACAATCTACGTTCATCATGATCTAAGTCCACTGATCATCTTGCATTCTCCAATAGGTTGATTCAAGAGACAAACACACACAGTGAACACATCTATCCATATAGTATGTTTGAGTGTGTGTGTGTGTGTGTGTATGTGTGTGCATATGTGTATGTGTGTGTGTGTGTGTGTGTGTGCGTGAAGAGCACCAGTGAAGAGCTTCTCTCTTCTAATGGAGACTGGATGTCTTGTTTTCTCCAAAAGCCCCGAGCCAGATCCTAGATTATTAACCCTAACCCTAACCCTAACCCACTAACCCTAACCCTTATTAACCATGTCTGAGGTGATCTGGTTAGTGTCACAGTATCACAGACATACTAACCCTTATTAACCATGTCTGAGGTGATCTGGTTAGTGTCACAGTATCACAGACATACTAACCCTTATTAACCATGTCTGAGGTGATCTGGTTAGTGTCACAGTATCACAGACATACTAACCCTTATTAACCATGTCTGAGGTGATCTGGTTAGTGTCACAGTATCACAGACATACTAACCCTAACCCATGTCTGAGGTGATCTGGTTAGTGTCACAGTATCACAGACATACTAACCCTTATGAACCATGTCTGAGGTGATCTGGTTAGTGTCACAGTATCACAGACATACTAACCCTAACCCATGTCTGAGGTGATCTGGTTAGTGTCACAGTATCACAGACATACTAACCCTAACCCATGTCTGAGGTGATCTGGTTAGTGTCACAGTATCACAGACATACTAACCCTAACCCATGTCTGAGGTGATCTGGTTAGTGTCACAGTATCACAGACATACTAACCCTAACCCATGTCTGAGGTGATCTGGTTAGTGTCACAGTATCACAGACATACTAACCCTAACCCATGTCTGAGGTGATCTGGTTAGTGTCACAGTATCACAGACATACTAACCCTAACCCATGTCTGAGGTGATCTGGTTAGTGTCACAGTATCACAGACATACTAACCCTAACCCAAACCTCTGTCACTGACCTGGAAGTAGTTGCTCTCACACAGGGTGTCGTGGCAGATGTCTAGGTGGCCCTGGGGGGTTCCGGGGGGGCCCTGGGGGCCCTCTGCAGGGGGCACGCTGAGTTGGCGAGCCTGGGAAAAGGCCTGGATGTAGTGGGCCGCCACGGTCCAAAAGTGCAGGTCCGACTCATCTCCAAACAACCTGGACAAGACCACAGCACCAGTCACTAGCTGGCCAGACCGCGGGCAAGACCACAGCACCAGTCACTAGCTGGCCAGACCGCGGGCAAGACCACAGCACCAGTCACTAGCTGGCCAGACCGCGGGCAAGACCACAGCACCAGTCACTAGCTGGCCAGACCCCGGACAAGACCACAGCACCAGTCACTAGCTGGCCAGACGAGCCCGACCACAGCGGTCAACATCTGAGAGGACAGGCTGGTTCCCCTGGAGAGGTCAGGCTGGTTCCCCTGGAGAGGTCAGGCTGGTTCCCTTGGAGAGGTCAGGCTAGTTTCCTTGGAGAGGTCAGGCTGGTTCCCTTGGAGAGGTCAGGCTAGTTTCCTTGGAGAGGTCAGGCTAGTTTCCCTGGTGAGGTCAGGCTAGTTTCCCTGGTGAGGTCAGGCTAGTTTCCCTGGTGAGGTCAGGCTAGTTTCCCTGGTGAGGTCAGGCTAGTTTCCCTGGAGAGGTCAGGCTGGTTTCCTTGGAGACATCAGGCTAGTTTCCCTGGTGAGGTCAGGCTAGTTTCCCTGGTGAGGTCAGGCTAGTTTCCCTGGAGAGGTCAGGCTGGTTTCCTTGGAGACATCAGGCTAGTTTCCCTGGAGAGGTCAGGCTAGTTTCCCTGGAGAGGTCAGGCTAGTTTCCCTGGAGAGGTCAGGCTAGTTCCCCTGGAGAGGTCAGGCTAGTTTCCTTGGAGAGGTCAGGCTAGTTTCCCTGGTGAGGTCAGGCTAGTTTCCCTGGTGAGGTCAGGCTAGTTTCCCTGGAGAGGTCAGGCTGGTTTCCTTGGAGACATCAGGCTAGTTTCCCTGGTGAGGTCAGGCTAGTTCCCCTGGAGAGGTCAGGCTAGTTTCCTTGGAGAGGTCAGGCTAGTTTCCCTGGAGAGGTCAGGCTAGTTTCCTTGGAGAGGTCAGGCTAGTTTCCCTGGAGAGGTCAGGCTAGTTTCCCTGGTGAGGTCAGGCTAGTTTCCCTGGTGAGGTCAGGCTAGTTTCCCTGGAGAGGTCAGGCTAGTTTCCTTGGAGAGGTCAGGCTAGTTTCCCTGGAGAGGTCAGGCTAGTTTCCTTGGAGAGGTCAGGCTAGTTTCCCTGGAGAGGTCAGGCTAGTTTCCCTGGTGAGGTCAGGCTAGTTTCCCTGGTGAGGTCAGGCTAGTTTCCCTGGAGAGGTCAGGCTAGTTTCCCTGGTGAGGTCAGGCTAGTTTCCCTGGTGAGGTCAGGCTAGTTTCCCTGGAGAGGTCAGGCTAGTTTCCCTGGTGAGGTCAGGCTAGTTTCCCTGGTGAGGTCAGGCTAGTTTCCCTGGAGAGGTCAGGCTAGTTTCCCTGGAGAGGTCAGGCTAGTTTCCCTGGAAAGGTGAGGCTAGTTTCCCTGGAGAGGTGAGGCTAGTTTCCCTGGTGAGGTCAGGCTGCTTCCCCTGCATTTGACCACTAACAACCACTGAAAATGCAACGGTACTTAAGAAAGATTTGTTGGATCAGATGTTAGTCGATTTCCTCCAGGAACACAATGACACTTATTAAGGGACTTGTTGCACTTGTTGGTTAGTTGTAACTGATTGAAGTACTTGTCCTCGCTGTGAATTATATTATTGTTGCAGGCTTTCCTCCAGGTACACTCTAGCACTTTTGAGGATCATGTTGTTTAATTGTAATTTGTTTAACTACATGCTCTTCTGGTTCTACACATTGGCACTTATTTGCTTGTCACAATGTATGCTTCATGTTTTGGCTACCCACAATGTTTTTGGGGCTATTTCGTTGTTTATGAACATTGATCTATGGATCTTTTGTAAAGCTCTTTCTTGTAAGTCGCTTTGGATAAAAACGTCTGCTAAATGAATAAATGTAAATGGAATGTAAATGTAATTGACTAAATGTAAATGCATGCCCACACACACACACACACCTTTTGTCCCATCTTCCTTTCTTTCACCATCAAAATATTTGCACAGCAGCAAGATATATATTGTAACTGTTGCTAGGTTACCCTTTTTTTGGTTAACAAAGGCCATGAAAAATGGAAAAGCTTTGAGACTTGAAAAGTAACAGGAGAGGGACTCTGACATGGAGGCTAACCCTATACAGTTCCACAAAGAGGGACCTTGCAAATCCTTTCACACTTATCCAGGTCCCAGAAGCATTCACAAAGCATTCAGAATGCAGGGAAAAACTGCAACCCATCAGAGGTGTGTGTGTGTCAGTGAATCAGTGTGTGTGTGAGTGTGTGTTTGTGGGCAGGAGAGCAGGAGGACAGGAGAGGAGGACAGGAGAGGAGTGGAGGAGAGGAGGACAGGACAGGAGGACAGGACAGGAGGACAGGAGAGGAGGACAGGAGAGGAGTACAGGAGAGGAGGACAGGAGAGGAGGACAGGAGAGGAGGACAGGACAGGAGGACAGGACAGGAGGAGAGGAGGACAGGAGAGGAGTGGAGGAGAGGAGGACAGGACAGGAGGACAGGACAGGAGGACAGGAGAGGAGGACAGGAGAGGAGTACAGGAGAGGAGGACAGGAGAGGAGGACAGGAGAGGAGGACAGGAGAGGAGGACAGGAGAGGGGGACAGGAGAGGAGTACAGGAGAGGAGGACAGGAGAGGAGGACAGGAGAGGAGGACAGGAGAGGAGGACAGGAGAGGAGGACAGGAGAGGGGGACAGGAGAGGGGGACAGGAGAGGAGGAGGATGCAGGGTGGCTGAGTGGTGACTGGTACTCACCGTGACACCAGGAGGCATCGCTGCAGGAGGTTGAGCTCTGGATCCTGGAGAACACTCTTCATGTCACTGGGGAGCCAATCAGACACACACACACGGACGGACATACATACACAAGCACACATGGACACACACACACACACACACACACATACACAAAGGCAGTTTAGGGACCTCACAAATAGCAGGAAGAGACAAAAGAAGATGAGCTGGATCTAACCCTAACCCTAACCCCGCTGTCTAGACTAAATAACCCAGGACAGGGTCACACACACAATGACAAACACACTGCACACACACATACCCCCATGCCTTCCTACACAGACAAACACACTGCACACACACATACCCCCATGAGTTCATACACAGACAAACACACTGCACACACACATACCCCCATGCCATCCTACACAGACAAACACACTGCACACACACATACCCCCATGCCTTCATACACAGACAAACACACTGCACACACATACCCCCATGCCTTCCTACACAGACAAACACACTGCACACACACATCTTAGGCTGTCTCTCATGTTCAGGACAGGACAGGTCTCTCATGTTCACTCACTTGGACATGGAGTTGAGCTGCTCCTGTATGAGTCCTTTAATCTCCTCTTTTTCACTGTAATCACTAGAGACCGGAGAGAGCAGAGGGGAGAGAGAGGATAGAGAGAAAGGAGAGAAAGGAGAGAGCGAGAGGAGAGACAGAAGAGATATTAAACCTGACCTGGGGTTAGTTAATGTGGAGCTTTGTAGTCATCTGCACATAAAATGAACAGGAAGTGAAGTGGACGGCCACTACAGATACATGGGGTCAGACAGAGAGAACCCAATAGCTGGAGCTGGACATCCAGTTAGGACAGTTAGAGAGCCGGACACATAAGGAGAGGCAGAGAACGGCAGTGGGGAGGACAGAATAAGATCATTAGAAGAAGAGAGGAGGCAGAGGGAGCTAGAGAATGAATGAGAGGAGGAGGGGCACGTACACTTGTGAGATGTCCATGGTGAAGGAGCCCGACCAGGGCTGGAGCTGAAGGAAGGCCTTCAGGGTGAGGGCAGCTCGGGGCAGCAGCAGGTAGGGGCACCACACTGGGTCTGGAGAGAAGGAGGGAGGGAGAGAGGAGGGAGAAAGGGAGGGAGGGGAGGGATATGAAGGAGGGAGAAAGGGAGGGAGGGGAGGGATATGAGGGAGAGGAGAAGGGAGAGAGAAGGAGAAAAGCAAAATCACATATTGATCGCAGCCACTTATGTGAACATTTGATTGGTTTAAAAATGTATGAGACGCCGTCTAGGGCAAAACTACTGAAAAACTGTTTCAACCTTGGCTGAATCTAACAACGCTTACCACAGGAGAAACAGCTTACTTTTTCATACAGTAACTGAACATGACAATATTTAACACTGAGAATAGCTCAATGGGCTGGGACGGTGACCTGCAAAGTATAAGGTTGTAGGTTTGAATCCAGCCACAGTGTTTGATCCTGTCTTAAATTTAAATATCTGTTTAGTTAAACAGGATGACATCGTTCTGAAGTACCATGCGCAATTTCACCTTGATATGTCAAAAGATCATTGAATTACAGCTGTTTAAACTTTGGCCAAATCGAACAATCCGTGCTTCAGGAGAAACGGCTTCCTTTTTTTGTACAGTAGCTGACCACATATACTCAGCGTTGAGGGTAGCTCAATGGGTTGAAACGGTGTCCTACAAAGTGCAAGGTCACAGGTTCGTATCCAGGCACAGTCTATTGGCCTGTCATAATTTTGATTACTTGTTTAGTTAAACAGGCAGACATCATTCTGAAATACCATGCGCAATTTCACCTTGAAATGTCAACCGTTTCTTAACCTTTGTCCCAAAGCTGACCAAAAACTAATACTCATATCAAGCAGTCGGAGCACAGCTATATAATCAGCGTCAGCACCCTTGGGTACCCAGCATGCAGTGCGGCATATCAAAAAACGCAGACTTGTGGAAAATAGTTGGTTACAACAGCCGTGCAAGGGATTTCAGTTGTTGTGTTCGTTCAGTTAGATGTTTGTAATGTTATTGTTTGTTAGTTAATATAATTTTGTTGGTCACCCTGATTGTGCATGTTGTGTAGTTTAATGGGACCAGAGAGTCGGCTGCTGTACTGTCACAGGCTATTCTCGCAAGGAGCTGAATATGAGCGCTGCCCTAGCCCAGTTGCCCACATGACTATTGTTTGTTGTGCATTGACTAAGAGTCTGGAAAGAGATCAACTCAAGAAGAGTTTCAGTATCCTATAAAAAGTTAATAATCAGCCCTTACTAATCATAAAATCTCAGCAGTTGGTGTGTAGCAGAGAGGCTAGAGAGACTGACTAGTAACCTTATGCTCATGAGTTCAAATCCCCGTTCAGCCTATTATTGTTGGCCAAACATGAAGTAGTTTTGCTCTCTTGTTGTCCAAGTCTCGATCTTCTACAGTGTACATGTTTATAATATTTTGCCATTTTGCGGAGGAACCCGCATCGCTGCTTGCAGCTATATTTTTGATTTGATTTGTCTGGTGGAGCAAACGTGCTGAAGAATTTGGCAAAAAGTAGCTCTGCCCTTTACAATGAACAGACTTTCGGCCGCATTGAAACAGACTTCCGGGTGCACTGAAAATCGTCTGCTCTCCCATCTGCTCTCTCTACCCCCCTTCTCTCTCTCTCTCCCCTCCCTTCTCTCTCTCCCCCCTCCCTTCTCTCTCCCCTCCCTTCTCTCTCTCCCCCTTCTCTCTCTCCCCCTTCTCTCTCTCTCCCCCCTCCCTTCTCTGGCTCCCATCCCTTCTCTCTCTTCCCCCCTTCTCTCCCTCTCTCCTCTCTCCTCCCTTCTCTCTCTCCCACCTCTCTCCCCTCCCCTGTCCAATCTCTCACCCTCTCCCCTGTCCTCTCTCTCTCCCCTCTCTCCCCTCCCCTGTCCACTCTCTCACTCTCTCCCCTGTCCTCTCTCCCTCCCTCACCGGTCAGGTCTTGCTCATCCATGCGGTAGCTGGCAGACTTCATGGCCATCTCCAGCACACGGATGCAGCCGTCATCCGAGGCCAGGGTCACCTTGTCTGACGTGCACCAATCAATGTCCAGGATACGGTAGTTCACGTTCCGACCAATCCGCAGGCTGCTCACCATCTGCACCTGTTGGGATTATAGGTTATTAGTAAACTCAGGACGGGACTACAACATAAGAACAGTAGTTGCTGCGCTCCTTAATCTTCGGTGGATGTGCTAACCCTAACTCTAACCCTAACCGCAGAGTCCTTCCTGAGTTGTCTGCTACTAGGATGCCAGGGTGTGGGCAGGTGGGTCAGGGTGTGGGCAGGTGGGTCAGGGTGTGGGCAGGTGGGTCAGGGTCTGGGCAGGTGGGTCAGGGTCTGGGCAGGTGGGTCAGGGTCTGGGCAGGTGGGTCAGGGTCTGGGCAGGTGGGTCAGGATCTGGGCAGGTGGGTCAGGGTCTGGGCAGGTGGGTCAGGGTCTGGGCAGGTGGGTCAGGATCTGGGCAGGTGGGTCAGGGTCTGGGCAGGTGGGTCAGGGTCTGGGCAGGTGGGTCAGGGTCTGGGCAGGTGGGTCAGGGTCTGGGCAGGTGGGTCAGGGTCTGGGCAGGTGGGTCAGGGTCTGGGCAGGTGGGTCAGGGTCTGGGCAGGTGGGTCAGGGTCTGGGCAGGTGGGTCAGGGTCTGGGCAGGTGGGTCAGGGTCTGGGCAGGTGGGTCAGGGTCTGGGCAGGTGGGTCAGGGTCTGGGCAGGTGGGTCAGGGTCTGGGCAGGTGGGTCAGGGTGTCCAGAGAGAGGTTTGAGGACAGACTCACCTCCTTGGTGTCCCAGACCTCAGCTCCGTCTGTGTACATGACCAGCAGCTTCTGGTTGCCCTTCCCCGGGGCAAAGCGGATCTTCTTTACCCAGCCCCGGTGGGTCGGGATGCCCCTGGAAGAGCAACACCAAGAAGTTCCAAATGGACACACACACACTCTCACTGTACACACACACACATACTGTACAAAAACACACAAACTCATACTACACACACTGTACACACATTACACACACTCATACTGTACACATACTGTACACACACACACACTTAGTACACACACTCATACTGTACACACACACCCATATTCATACTGTACACACTCATACTGTGCACACTCATACTGTACACACACACCCATATTCATACTGTGCACACTCATACTGTGCACACTCATACTGTACACACACACACAGACCCGCAGGTGGAAGGAGAGGGCAGGTGAGTCACCTGGACAGTCGGGCCTTCAGGTCCCAGAAGTTGAGGTTTCCGTCCACGTCCCCCAGGACGAGGGTGTCTCCCTTCCACGCGATGCAGGCGATACTCCCCATGCTGCCCTGCAGCACACACAACAGCAGGCATGAGCAGCTTAACCACCCTCCTAACCCTCCCAACCCTCCTAACCCTTCCAACCTTTCCAACCCTTCTAATCCTCCTAGTGTTGCACGGTACTAACTGTTGGTACTTTTTTTGGTTAAAAACGGTTCGGTATTAGAATTTCCCAATGTTCGGTACTTGGGGTTTCTGAAGTCTACTGTGGGACTACTTTGCCTACAGAGCTGACACTGATGGCAAACACACAGACATTACGAAACCTATTTGTATAAAGTGCTATTAAACAGTGTCATGCAAGGGAGGAAATACTTCTAACCTCGCCAAGCATCTCAGAGACGACCTACACGCAGAGTACAAAAAGGGTTAGGGTTAGCGAATGAGCTAGCTGGTAGGATGGTGAAATAGCTGTACGTATGTCAGGCCTACCTTACTGTATCCACCCTACTGTATCCACCCTACTCTATCCACCCTACTGTATCCACCCTACTCTATCCACCCTACTCTATCCACCCTACTCTATCCACCCTACTCTATCCACCCTACTCTTTCCACCCTACTGTATCCACCCTACTGTATCCACCCTACTCTATCCACCCTACTGTATCCACCCTACTGTATCCACCCTACTGTATCCACCCTACTCTATCCACCCTACTCTATCCACCCTACTCTATCCACCCTACTCTATCCACCCTACTCTTTCCACCCTACTCTTTCCACCCTACTCTATCCACCCTACTGTATCCACCCTACTCTATCCACCCTACTCTATCCACCCTACTCTTTCCACCCTACTCTATCCACCCTACTCTATCCACCCTACGCTATCCACCCTACTCTTTCCACCCTACTGTATCCACCCTACTCTATCCACCCTACTGTATCCACCCTACTGTATCCACCCTACTGTATCCACCCTACTCTTTCCACCCTACTGTATCCACCCTACTCTATCCACCCTACTCTATCCACCCTACTGTATCGTTAATAGCATGACAAGCAAGTCTGCACCTGACTGCAGACACATGGACAAACAGCCTGGCCAGAGAGACTGCTCAGGGTGGAGCTGAAGAGACAAGTGATAAGTGCAACCAAGAGAGAGATGTATCTGTGGAGGAGCCACAGCCACACACTCTTCATATCAACCAGGGTGTTTAGGCAGAGAGGGAGGTGTAAACACACTCAGAGGGTGCTGACTCAGACTAAGACAGCATTAGGAGAGAGCACTGCGGAGGAAAGAAAATGCCAACCACATTACATTTATAGCACAGCTTTATAAACTCACGGTACAGTCAGCATGTGTGAAATTATTGTAGGAAACTGAAGTGTTTAAGAGTTTTCAATCCAAGTTTCCTTTCCAAGATAGGAAGCTGATAAGAAGTTTTGAAATATGCTAATTCCTAAATACGCCTATATACGACTGAATAGAGCTTTAAATCCCCAAGTCTGAATAAGGTCTGCACAAACCTGCACCATCTCCCTGCCTGCCTGCCTCCCCGCCTCCCCACCCTAACCCTAGCCAGAGAGCCAGGGAGAGGGGAGGCTTGAACATAAGATAGAGATGGACATCTTTGAGCTAGATGCTGTGAAGGCAGAAACAGGATGTCACCCGAGCCTGAGTCACAACCAACAACCAGGAGAGACCAGCAACACTTCAAATCTAGGACACTGTGTGTGTGTGTGTGTGTGGGTGGGGTGGTGGAGGGAGGGAGGGGTGATGCCAGAGAGATCCTACAGCATGTCTGCTGTCATATTAAAGCAGGATAAAGAGGCTGGTTGGTCGTTCTAGAGGCTGTTAAGTTAAGACAGCGGTGCCAATAGCTAGTGCTAACAGGCCCACACAAACATGAGAATGCACACACACACACAGCCCCCCCCCCCTCCAAACACACACACAAAAGCCAGAGAGAAAACAAGATGTGGATAGTGGATAGTTCTCCCATGAGGTAGGGAGGAGGAGAGAGAAAGAAGAGGGGGGGAGGAGGCAGTGCGTACGTCCGGGGGGATGCGTGCTCCGTCCTTCACGGTGTTTCCCTCCACAGTGATGTGGTACACCTGTCCGTCTGTGTCTGTGAACACAAAGTGTTCCCGGGCTGAAATGGCCTGGCTCGTCTCTGACTTGCTCTCAGCGTCCTGGAGAAGGCTGCACACACACACAAACACATTGAGAACTTGATAACAGCCAACAGAGGAGCATGTATGATGACCCCTGACCTGATGACCCCTGACCTGATGACCGAGGACTCCACGCTCTGCTCCGCGTCCGACACCGTCTGTCGGACCATGGCCTCCCGAGCAGCCATCTGCTTCTTCTTAAGACTCTTCAAGTTGTGGGAGGGGGACCACTCCTGTACACACACAAACCTTGATGACCACTCCATTAAGGATGCTTATCAACACGGTAACAGGGGAATACAAACTAATGCAAGTCACACCCAGCCTACACACACACTGTCTCTACACGCACACGCACTGTCTACACACACACACACACACACACACACACACACACACACACACACACACACACACACACACACACACACACACACACACACACACACACACACACACACACACACAGCCAACACACACAGCCAGAAACACCTTGGTCCTCAGCAGCATCACAGTAGATGTGGCTGGCCTGATGTGGCTGGCCTGGCCAGCATCAATATGGAAATGCAGAAGCAATAAGGGCTTGAAGAGCATGTATTAATAAGGTGGCTGTTCCTCCCAGTCTCACTGCTGCAACCTGCACTCTCCCCTTTAGGAGCCTTTTAGCTGATGAAGCCGCTTCTTAGCTGAGGGGAATATCTAGACCAACCCTTCAATTGGCTCAACCAGCACAAAAAAACCCAGGATACGTATGGGCACAACCCCAGGATATATAAGGTGACATGTGTGTGTTTGTGTGTGAGTGAGTGAGTGTGTGTGTGTGTGAGTGTGCGTGTGCGTGAGTGAATGTGTGCTGTACCAGTGCGGTGACAGTTGGGAAGTTCTTGGCCATCTCCCTCAGCAGGCTGCCGGTCCTCACGTCCCACAGCTCCAGAGGCTTGTCTCTGAACACCACCACCAGGTACTGCCTGCAGGGGGCGACACACACATCAACACCCCCAGGTACTGCCTGGCAAGTAGAGGGGCAGGTACAGGGGCAGGAACAGCTTCGGGCAGGTTTGGGAAAATGTGTATGTATGCAGGGTTACTTACTTCAGATGCGACACTTTAATCATCTCAATGGCCGGCTCGTCATTCCCTCGCTCACCTCGGAATGCAAAGCACCTGCCTTGGGAGAGAGAGAGACATGGAGGGAAAGAGAGGGCGATCAACAAACTTGAGTTCTGGAGAAGTCATGACTGGATCACCAAAGCAACAGTCATCAGCCCTCTGGGGTGAGGAGGAGGAGAGTCTCTGGGGGGAGGAGGAGGAGAGTCTCTGGGGGGAGGAGGAGGAGAGTCTCTGGGGGGAGGAGGAGGAGAGTCTCTGGGGGGAGGAGGAGGAGAGTCTCTGGGGTGAGGAGGAGGAGAGTCTCTGGGGGGAGGAGGAGGAGAGTCTCTGGGGGGAGGAGGAGGAGAGTCTCTGGGGGGAGGAGGAGGAGAGTCTCTGGAGGGAGGAGGAGAGTCTCTGGGGGGAGGAGGAGGAGAGTCTCTGGGGTGAGGAGGAGAGTCTCTGGGGGGAGGAGGAGAGTCTCTGGGGGGAGGAGGAGGAGAGTCTCTGGGGGGAGGAGGAGGAGAGTCTCTGGGGGGAGGAGGAGGAGAGTCTCTGGGGGGAGGAGGAGGAGAGTCTCTGGGGGGAGGAGGAGAGTCTCTGGGGTGAGAAGAAGAGTCTCTGGGGGGAGGGGGAGAGTCTCTGGGGGGAGGAGGAGGAGAGTCTCTGGGGGGAGGAGGAGGAGTCTCTGGGGTGAGGAGGAGAGTCTCTGGGGGGAGGAGGAGGAGAGTCTCTGGGGTGAGGAGGAGAGTCTCTGGGGGGAGGAGGAGGAGAGTCTCTGGGGGGAGGAGGAGGAGAGTCTCTGGGGTGAGGAGGAGAGTCTCTGGGGGGAGGAGGAGGAGAGTCTCTGGGGGGAGGAGGAGGAGAGTCTCTGGAGGGAAGAGGAGGAGAGTCTCTGGGGTGAGGAGGAGAGTCTCTGGAGGGAGGAGGAGGAGAGTCTCTGGGGGGAGGAGGAGAGTCTCTGGAGGGAGGAGGAGGAGAGTCTCTGGGGTGAGGAGGAGAGTCTCTGGAGGGAGGAGGAGGAGAGTCTCTGGGGGGAGGAGGAGAGTCTCTGGGGGGAGGAGGAGAGTCTCTGGGGGGAGGAGGAGAGTCTCTGGGGGGAGGAGGAGAGTCTCTGGGGGGAGGAGGAGGAGAGTCTCTGGAGGGAGGAGGAGAGTCTCTGGGGGGAGGAGGAGGAGAGTCTCTGGGGGGAGGAGGACGAGAGTCTCTGGGGGGAGGAGGAGGAGTCTCTGGGGGGGTGAGGAGGAGAGTCTCTGGGGGGAGGAGGAGGAGAGTCTCTGGGGTGAGGAGGAGAGTCTCTGGGGGGAGGAGGAGGAGAGTCTCTGGGGGGAGGAGGAGGAGAGTCTCTGGGGGGAGGAGGAGAGTCTCTGGGGGGAGGAGGAGGAGAGTCTCTGGGGGGAGGAGGAGGAGAGTCTCTGGGGTGAGGAGGAGAGTCTCTGGGGGGAGGAGGAGGAGAGTCTCTGGGGGGAGGATGAGGAGAGTCTCTGGGGTGAGGAGGAGGAGAGCCTCTGGGGTGAGGAGGAGAGCCTCTGGGGTGAGGAGGAGAGTCTCTGGGGGGAGGAGGAGAGTCTCTGGGGGGAGGAGGAGGAGAGTCTCTGGGGGGAGGAGGAGAGTCTCTGGAGGGAGGAGGAGGAGAGTCTCTGGGGGGAGGAGGAGGAGAGCCTCTGGGGGGAGGAGGAGAGTCTCTGGGGGGAGGACGAAGAGTCTCTGGGGTGAGGAGGAGAGTCTCTGGGGGGAGGAGGAGGAGAGTCTCTGGGGGGAGGAGGAGGAGAGTCTCTGGGGGGAGGAGGAGAGTCTCTGGGGTGAGGAAGAGAGTCTCTGGGGGGAGGAGGAGGAGAGCCTCTGGGGTGAGGAGGAGGAGAGCCTCTGGGGTGAGGAGGAGAGTCTCTGGAGGGAGGAGGAGGAGAGTCTCTGGGGTGAGGAGGAGGAGAGCCTCTGGGGGGAGGAGGAGGAGAGCCTCTGGGGTGAGGAGGAGGAGAGCCTCTGGGGTGAGGAGGAGAGTCTCTGGGGGGAGGACGAAGAGTCTCTGGGGTGAGGAGGAGAGTCTCTGGGGGGAGGAGGAGGAGAGTCTCTGGGGTGAGGAGGAGGAGAGTCTCTGGAGGGAGGAGGAGGAGAGTCTCTGGGGTTGAGGAGGAGAGTCTCTGGGGTGAGGAGGAGGAGAGCCTCTGGGGTTGAGGAGGAGAGTCTCTGGGGGGAGGAGGAGGAGAGTCTCTGGGGGGAGGAGGAGGAGAGTCTCTGGAGGGAGGAGGAGGAGAGTCTCTGGGGTGAGGAGGAGGAGAGCCTCTGGGGTGAGGAGGAGAGTCTCTGGGGGAGGACGAAGAGTCTCTGGGGTGAGGAGGAGAGTCTCTGGGGGGAGGAGGAGTAGAGTCTCTGGGGGGAGGAGGAGAGTCTCTGGGGTGAGGAGGAAGAGTCTCTGGGGGGGTGAGGAGGAGAGTCTCTGGGGGGAGGAGGAGGAGAGTCTCTGGGGTGAGGAGGAGAGTCTCTGGGGGGAGGAGGAGAGTCTCTGGGGTGAGGAGGAAGAGTCTCTGGGGGGGTGAGGAGGAGAGTCTCTGGGGGGAGGAGGAGGAGAGTCTCTGGGGTGAGGAGGAGAGTCTCTGGGGGGAGGAGGAGGAGAGTCTCTGGGGGGAGGAGGAGGAGAGTCTCTGGGGGGAGGAGGAGGAGAGTCTCTGGGGTGAGGAGGAGGGGAGTCTTTGTGGTAAGGAGGAGGACAGTCTCCGGAAGGATGGGGGGGTCAGCCATTAACTCCAAACTCTTAACTCCTGGGTCCTGGTCCTAACCCTAACCTTGACACTAAAGGTCTTTGCACACTGAGTGCGAAATTTTCGTATGCGTTTTTTCGTAATCGTCGGCCTAAAAATTTGGTGGCTCTAAATTGTCAAAAAACCTCTTTCGGAGGCAGTGTGTAAGCGTGATTGACATAACGTGAGGTCGTATT
This sequence comes from Osmerus eperlanus, assembly GCF_963692335.1. Lineage (NCBI taxonomy): Eukaryota > Metazoa > Chordata > Actinopteri > Osmeriformes > Osmeridae > Osmerus > Osmerus eperlanus. The sequence goes on from NC_085023.1 coordinate 22,725,951, forward strand.
TATTTTTTACCGGGCAAACATTTCGGACACGAATTTCAGACTCAGTGTGCAAAGACCTTAACCCTGACCCTTCTAGATGTAAGAGAGCCATCCTATATACAGCCTCAGGAAGTCTCTTACAGCTGAAGAGGTTTGTGGCCTCACAAACCTCAGGGGCCGGTTGCACAAAACACCTTCAGTTAAGATTTTCCTTAAAGTCAGAGTGAAGGTTTCCTTAAATGTTCCCTTAAGTATTTAAGGTTTTCTCCTTATCTTGGTCTTATAATTAAGGATTCCATTAAAGTTCGTTAAAGCATTGCACGAAAGCCCTTAGAAAACACAGTAAGGAAAAAAACGTAAAGATCCTGTAAAGTGGAATTGAAAATGAGTTTTAAGTTCATCACACCACAGAAGAATATGTTGTTAACTACCCATCCAAATTCAAATGAAAAAAAAAACACATGTTAAATTAGGCTTTGAAATCGTGAGAAAATCAGCAGTCTTCTCTGCTTGAGACTGGAGGGGCGTGTCGCCTGAAGGAGCTGAAGCTCCGCCCCCTCGAATTTATTGAATTTAGCAACAACAGCAACACTAGCTAAATCAATTGCTGATATCAGAACAGATCTACCGGAAGTCTCTGAGTGTATTATATATTAATTACTTTGTCTTTGCATCGTACCAGCTGAGTAACAGAATGCAACGGTCTGTGATCTGACGTAGATAGGTCGCTGTGACATAGATCAGTCAGGTTTTGGCTCCGCCTATACAAAACCTGAGCTGAAAACGGAAGAGAAACTGTTCAACGGTCTAACTCCACATTTCAGTGCGTCAAAGTTTTTGCGCTTTGCACTTGCTTTCAGGAACTCATTTCACACGTATATAATGCATTGAGAAGCCAATCATGGAATCTGCTTTACATGATCTTTAAGGTACCTCTGACTTATTCTTTATCGCAACATGGCCGAGTTTATGGAGATAAATTAACCCATCCCACACCTAGCACACTGTTAGGCTCCTGTGCTGCAGTCTAAACATGAAGGCTATTAATATGCTGTAACTAGCTAGACTCACGCCAGTAAATGCAGAGTAACTGTTGATCTAATTTTGATCTACACAGTTTGAAGAAGTAAGCTAGCTCTCACTTAAACGTTACTGTGTAGCAACAAGACCTACAAGTAAAATTGATATCACCAGTTTTATTGGACCTGTAATTGGTTATCTCTTTGGTTATCTCTTTTTTGGACATAACAGTCAAGTTATCATAGCCTATATTTTATATTTTTTTCTTGAATTGACCGCTTCACCAAACTTCTTGAGTTTATTTTTGTTGCAATTTCGTCCTACATTTGTTGTTTTTTGTTTGCAGTTATTTGTGGATCAAATTTACTTTTTAGTATGTGCTTTCTTTTGTTGTATTCCTGTAAAAGCACAATATTTTTCCTCCTCTGACCAATTTGGTTTTCTTGCCTTCTTAAAAAATTTTCGTAGGTCTAGCTAGAGCTAAACTAGAGCTAACAATCTCTAGCTTTTGTAAGGTGATGCACTAGCAATACAACTGAACAAACGCGGTCTCCGTGAAAACAGTCAAATTTTACTGCTGTGAAATCACGTTCAATGTAGTAAATCCCTTAACGTTTCACCTTAGCTAAGGAAACCATTTAAGGGATTCTGTGCAACACCCTTAAGTGAATCCCTTAGCTAAAGAGAAATTTACCCTTAAGTGTCATAATTAAGGAAAAAACTTAAGGTGTTTTGTGCAACCGGCCCCAGGTAATGAGAGAGCAGCACCAACTAACCCTAACCGGCTGTGCCAAACGACGTTGTGTCCTTGGGCAAGGCACTTCATCCTACTTGCCTTGAGGGGGAATGTCCCTGTACTTACTGTAAGTCGCTCTGGATAAGAGCGTCTGCTAAATGACTAAATGTAAATGTAAGTCTGAGAAACACACTCAAGTCAGAGAAACATACTCAACTGGGAGAGAGGAGATGAGGGATCTGAATTTGGATCTGGGAAGTCCGAGTGGTTGTGTGCATGTGTGCGTAACCCTATGTGTGTGTATGTAACCCTATGTGTGTGTGTGTGTGGGTGCAAGTCTCACCTGTGGGCAGGTCCACATGCTGGAGCTCATTCCTTACCATGCCCATGTTGTTGGGGGCAGAGGTGGCCACAGACAGGAAGCTGGTGAGACTCACCCATTCAATTCCCCTGTGGAAGGAACACACACACATACACACACACATTAAGAACAAGTTCTCAACAACACAAACACAGTGAGGAGGCACAGCATGGGACACTGCTGTGAATCAATGTTAAACACACATGCAGATGAGATGCTAAGTAGTCCTGCCCTGCTGAAACAGGGTGGTTAGAGAGCTCATTACCATACTGATCCCTGTCTACCTATCACATTCGAGCTCATTACCATACTAATCCCTGTCTACCTATCACATTTCAGTTAATATCTCCTCTTAATATGCTACAGCACGCTGCCCTGCCAGGTCTGCAGGGAGAAGAAGCGCATACACACATATTTTTGTAAGGAGAAGATTAAAGCTGACACCACTGTCTGTGTGTGTGTTTGCATATACACACACACAGACATTAGTACAACTGTGAGCCCTCAGTGGGATGTCAATGTGATGTGAGTGAGAGCTGACAGGTAGATTCATTATAGGATGTTGGAGGGGGAACCGGAGGGAATATTTTTCTACTGATACTTAAGATGAGCAAGAAGACAGCACAAGCCCTCTAGTATCAACCATCCAGTCATTCATCCATCCATCCAGCATCATCCATCCAGTCATCCATCCATCCCTCTAGTATCAACCATCCAGTCATTCATCCATCCATCCAGTCAATCATCCATCCATCATCCATCCAGCCATTCATCCAGTCATTCATCCAGCATCATCCATCCATCATTCATCCATCCAGTCATTCATTCAGCATCATCCACTCAATCATTCATCCATCATTCATACAGCTAGCCAGTCACACACAACTGTGAAAGTTTGTTGCATGTATTATAGAGAGCAACTTCTTCAATTAAGAAGACTTTGTGCCTCTGCTTGGATGGATGGTGTTTTCTCCCAATCAATCTCTTAACGACATAATTGATTCAATCTAGCACTTAATTAATCACAGTGAAATAGTTTCTGTGTTGGTGGGAGAATGGAAGGTAACAAAGAAAGGTTTGCTCCCTGTTGGTGTTTTTCCCTGATGTAGACCACAAACCTAACCACCCTGGTGTAGACCAAACACCTAACCCTAACCACCCTGGTGTAGACCAAACACCTAACCCTAACCACCCTGGTGTAGACCAAACACCTAACCCTAAACACCCTGGTGTAGACCAAACACCTAACCCTAACCACCCTGGTGTAGACCAAACACCTAACCCTAACCACCCTGGTGTAGACCAAACACCTAACCCTAACCACCCTAGTGTAGACCACAAACCTAACCCTAACCACCCTGGTGTAGACCACACACCTAACCCTAACCACCCTGGTGTAGACCAAACACCTAACCCTAACCACCCTGGTGTAGACCAAACACCTAACCCTAACCACCCTGGTGTAGACCAAACACCTAACCCTAACCACCCTGGTGTAGACCAAACACCTAACCCTAACCACCCTAGTGTAGACCACAAACCTAACCCTAACCACCCTGGTGTAGACCACAAACCTAACCCTAACCACCCTGGTGTAGACCAAACACCTAACCCTAACCACCCTGGTGTAGACCAAACACCTAACCCTAACCACCCTGGTGTAGACCACAAACCTAACCCTAACCACCCTGGTGTAGACCACACACCTAACCCTAACCACCCTAGTGTAGACGACAAACCTAACCCTAACCACCCTGGTGTAGACCACAAACCTAACCCTAACCACCCTGGTATAGACCACAAACCTAACCCTAACCACCCTGGTATAGACCACAAACCTAACCCTAACCACCCTGGTATAGACCACAAACCTAACCCTAACCACCCTGGTATAGACCACAAACCTAACCCTAACCACCCTGGTATAGACCACAAACCTAACCCTAACCACCCTGGTGTAGACCCCTCGCTACAGACCCCCCACCTGCAACAGACCCCCCCATGGTGTAGACCCTGCTACAGACGTGTGTTAGTGTGTGTGTGTGTGTGTGTGTGTGTGGGGGGGGTCTCACTTGACTTCACAGGAGTGGACGCTCAGCTCCTTGTGCAGCAGGCCGCTGGTCAGGTTGTACACCAGCACCGATCCATTACTGGTGCCTGAGGAGGAGAGACAGACAGAGACAGACAGAGGGGAGAGTACCCACAGTTTCAGTAATCAAGCTGAGAGGTAGAGAGGTGCAGTGTGACAGCCCTCTCAGTGCTGTAATCAGAGCCTCGTCTCTTCATGAGCCTCACGCCAGCTCTACTCCAAACACCAGCAGGAGTTAGAGCCTAGCTACCGTGAGACCCTCCAAGGGACTCACAGCCAGTCTGATGGGCCTGACCAGACAACTCATCAACAAAACGTACAAGGTTCAGAGTTCACATTCTTGTTGGAAATGAACTAAATGTTGGGAATTAACACGGAAAAAAAGATGTATCAAACTAGGAGATTGTAAGTAATGACCTGAGGAAAACAGTCCTACAAACTGAACTGAGTGGTTCATCTGGCAGAGGTATAGCCAGCAGGTGTGCCACGTGCCACCCCTCTGCAACACTGCTAACCAGGGACGCAGCTCCAGCTGCTATCACAGGAGCTACTTAATGAAGTCCGATAGCAGCACTGGAGAGAGGAATGGAAGCAGGGATGAAGGGAGGGATGAAGGCAGGGATAAAAATGATTCTAACTGGACATATGTATATAGAAGTGATTCTAACTGGACATATGGATATAGAAGTGATTCTAACTGGACATATGGATATATAAGTGATTCTAACTGGATATATGGATATAGAAGTGATTCTAAATGGACATATGGATATAGAAGTGATTCTAACTGGACATATGGATATAGAAGTGATTCTAACTGGACATATGGATATAGAAGTGATTCTAACTTGACATATGGATATAGAAGTGTAGCACAGTCCACAGACAAAGCACGGTACCATCACACCTTCTCCTACCCCCGACAAGGAAAGGGTCTTCCCCCTTTGTCCTTCTCCCAGAGTAGAAGCTTCAAAGCTTCTATCCCAGCATGGGGTCAGAAACAGGCCACACGGCCCACAGTATCAGACAAATGATTTATAAGGAAGAACGTTCTTATGTGGATTTACAAACATATTCTCAAGGACTACATGGCTCATGGACACTATTTCAATGACAGTAGTTGATGTGTTATAATGTGTGTTTTTCTCATTTACTTAGAACGTTGTTTAATTGAGGTTTGATTATAACTTCCCTTCAAGTATAGTTAAGTCAGCCAATCTTGATATTAAAATGATTGTACCATACTAACAAAACCATTTATGAATGTTGTATTGTTATATTCTGAAGTTTAAGCATTCCATGGACAGTTGAAATAACGGAACTCAAAAGGTACAGCTACTTCACACCTAGGCAGATCTCAGGACGACGCCCAGGTGGGGGGAAACTGACCAATGAAAGAGGTCACCTTCACGGGGACCCCCCCCCCTTGTTCTTTGGAGTATAAAACCCCCAAACGTACAATCACCCTCGCTTGTTCGTAGGATTAAACTGAGGTGAACGCGTCACTCTCTAACCTATTCCTCTCAATTGGCACATTCACTGAGCCACTGTACTACTCTGACTAACCCATAACTTATCTGGTATTTTGTTCATTATAATTACATTTTCCTAAATAAATCATTGTGTATAATATTCGCGTATCACTCACGTTATCTGATCTGCTCTACTTTCATAGAATTCACTACTTAAGATTAGACTGATTATTACGAAGGCTATTATTCAATATTATTCAATAAGGTTTCCTCTGTCCCTTTAACAATAAGAGGTGGTGCCCCTAAGAACTACATACTTTATTATAAATTAAGTATTGCTAATCTTAAACATGCAGTGCAGCGTGAGAGAAAATGGAGGAAAACAAAGATCACTATCCACTACAATATCTACAAAGATACACTAACCACCTATAACAAAACCATCCGTCTAGCAAGGAGAGAATATTTCTCCAACATTATTACAGAAAATGCCAGAAATTCCAGAGTTCTTTTCTCCACCATTGACCAGCTGCTAAACACTGTCCCTGCCCCACCTCCATCCTCAGCAGTTAAATGTGAAGAGCTTGCTTTGTTCTTCAAGAACAAAATAACTTTGATCAGAGCGAGTATTATTAATAGTGGGGTCGAAACTGACATCAGTAGATTCTGCAACATAACCATGAGCACATTTACCTGTATCACACTTAGTGAACTTTCCAAAATTGTCAGCGAATCTAACTCCACAACCTCAGATATTGATCCTATACCCACAACATTCTTTAAGCGAGTGTTTGATAGTGTCTCAAGTCCGGTGCTAGAGATTATAAACACATCCCTTAGAACTGGCGTCTTCCCAGATGCCTTCAAAACAGCTGTTGTAAAGCCCCTATTAAAGAAACCCAAATTGGATAACAGTCTACTTGCAAATTACAGACAAATATCAAACCTTCCATTTATTAGTAAAGTACTGGAAAAGATAGTTTTAGTCCAATTACATTTTTTTCTTGAAGAAAATAACATCCTGGAAGTCTCGCAGTCAGGTTTCAGGAAATATCACAGTACTGAAACTGCTCTCACCAAAATAATTAGCGACCTCAGACTAAACTCTGATGCAAATAAAGTCTCTATCCTTATCCTGTTAGATCTCAGTGCAGCATTTGATACAATTGATCACGACATCCTAATCAATAGACTGGAAAAGCTTATTGGGTTCACGGATAGTGTATTGAACTGGCTGAAATCATATATCACAAGAAGGAAGTTTTATGTTAGTTTAGGTGACCATAGGTCCAAGAAACATGAGAACTGCTACGGGGTTGCTCAAGGAAGCTGCTTAGGTCCATTACTTTTTTCTCTTTATATGTTACCACTCGGCGACATAATCAGAGAACATAACATAGATTTCCATAGCTATGCGGATGACACACAACTATATATATCCACTGAACCCAACGATGCAACGGCCATCAATTCCATTACCAACTGCCTGTTGGCAATAAACAAATGGATGAATGATAACTTTCTTAAATTAAATGAAGACAAAACCGAAGTCCTACTATGTGGCCCCAAATCCAAAAGAGAGATGCTTATTAAGAATCTTGGAGGCTTAACCCCCTGTCTTAAACCAGAGGTGACGAGTCTCGGTGTAATCGTGGACTCAGATTTGAATTTCAACTCTCACATTAATAAAGTGACCAAAACAGCTTTCTTTCACCTGAGGAATATAGCAAAGGTACGACCATTCATAAACCAAAATGATGCAGAGAAGTTAATTCATGCTTTTATATCCAGCCGGCTGGACTACTGTAACGCACTTTTCACTGGTCTTCCCAAGAAAACCACTGAAAGACTACAGCTCATTCAAAATTCTGCAGCTAGATTATTAACCAAAACTAAAAGGAGAGAACACATTAGTCCTGTCCTAGCTACTTTACACTGGCTCCCTGTTACCTTCAGAATTGACTTTAAGGTCCTTTTCCTCACATACAAAGCTCTACACGGACAAGGACCTAGCTACATTGCTAACTGCTTTATAAACTACACACCAGCTAGAACACTGCGATCATCAAATGCAGGCCTATTAGAGGTCACCAGAAGCAGTCATAAGAAGATTGGTGATTCGGCCTTTGTCAATTACGCCCCAAAACTATGGAACAAATTACCCATAAATATTAGGGAAACAAACACTCTAGACATTTTTAAAAGACATCTTAAAACCTACCTTTTTACCGAAGCATTTAAGTAATTTTATCTCAAAAGGGTTTTCCTACTTTTTAAAGTTGTTTTCTCTCTTGAACAGAGATCTTATTGGGATTTTTATTTTTGTTTGAATTGTTTATCACTTGTATTATTGTTTTTATTGATTTTATGTAAAGCACCTTGAGCTACAATTCTTGTATGAAATGTGCTATATAAATAAAGTCTTACTTACTTACTTACTTAAACGAGCAAACCCCGCTACAGAAGTGATCCTCATGCCTGCTGGAGCTCGCCTTACATTTACATTTAGTCATTTAGCAGACGCTCTTATCCAGAGCGACTTACAGTAAGTACAGGGACATTCTCCCCGAGGCAAGTAGGGTGAAGTGCCTTGCCCAAGGACACAACATCATTTGGCGCAGCTGGGAATCGAACTGGCAACCTTCAGATTACTAGCCCGACTCCCTCACCGCTCAGCCATCTGACTCCTACTGTTTTGTTCTCACGGCTCAGGAAGTTTTCTTGTCAATTCAATATCTTCAATATCTTCCTTTCGGCAGGACCTGCTCTTTTTGCTTTCCAAATCCATTAAAATCCATTTAAGTGCTCAAGCTGAACTGGCTTGATTCAGACTATAGAATTATGCCTTTATTTGCTGTGGAAAACAGTTCAACAATGAAAGCCTGCCAGGGCCACCATGGCAGATGAATCAGATCTGCTGCAGCCAAATGACTAGGTGGTGTTGTAGTGAGGTCAGCAAGACCACACGGAGCCAACATCTTGTCACACCTAAAGAGTGATTCAATCACATCAGACAAACCTAATCAGCCCTTTTGACACCCTCAGTATGCTGATGTAAAGAAACCATAGAGTTGAGGGGGACCTCCCCAATCTACCTACTCAGAACATACCTTAATCAGAACTTTTGAGGAAAGTTCTTGAGACTTCACCTTTACCACAAGAGTAGAAGGTGAAGAATTATGAGAGGAATATTTGTGTAATGCTTGTTACTTTGTTTTAATGTTGTGTTTACTGAAATCTTGATTCTAGTAACTACTCCTTCTTCCTGAAAGATAACCAAGTCATTCTTGGTATCTACACAAAGCTGACAAAATAAAACAATCATTCAACTATATTTTGTAACTGTACCAAGATGTCCAGAACAATATTTGAAGCAATATCTTATGAACCAGCCAGCCAGAGATCAGATCACACCTTTGGTAGGTGTGAAGGAAGGAGGGGGAAGTTGAGAACCCAGCTTCCCCCCAATCAACGTCTGACCCCAGACAGGTCCTCCCTCGAACTCTGAACTGTATAAAACTCAAAGATGACCATCAATCTCTGACTCCAGCGAAACCGACAATGGCATGAACGCCATCAGGATTGGCGTTCCAAAGGACGTCGCCAAGCTTCGCCTGAGATTCAACTTCATAGTGAACGCCTCACTATCTGGACATTTCAACAGAAGAACCAAAAACGCGACGACTGAGATCCCGCAGACTCAGTCACATGACCTTGCAGCACAGCCGCGCTTTGACTTCAGATTCTTCAAATGGACCTTTGGCGCGAACCGCCCTCAACCTCATTGATCAACCCCTGATCAAACGTAACTATGCCTAACGCTCTTTCCTCCCCGACATGGCATTGGCGTGAGCTCTGTTTATGATTTGTAAGGATGTAATCATTGACTGTACAATTTCTGTCTTTCATTAAGTTAAACCATTTCATTCTGTTCATTGAAACCAATCTCTCATATCAAACCCATAATCTAACTTGTTCATACATTTACATTTAGTCATTTAGCAGACGCTCTTATCCAGAGCGACTTACAGTAAAGTACAGGGACATTCCCCCGAGGCAAGCAGGGTGAAGTGCCTTGCCCAAGGACACAACGTCATTTTGCACAGCCGGGAATCGAACTGGCAACCTTCTGATTACTAGCCCGATTCCCTAACCGCTCAGCCATCTGATGCCAAAAGATATTTTGACGTGCGTGTTCACTGATGTTACGATTGGCTCTACACTTAGAACAAATTCATTCCTAAAGATAAGACATTAAACATTATTACATATTAAACATAGGATCCCATAATGTCCTAAAACCAATATTAGGGTGGTGCCCCGAGACTTTATCATAGATTAAGTATTAATATCCTAACACGAGCAAACCCCGCTACAGTGTGGTGTCTATGTTTGCATACCTGTGTGTGTGTGTATGTGTGAGAGTGAGTATGTGTGTGTGAGAGAGAGAGGGGGGGGGGTGTTAGGGGGTGTAGAGAGCCCTGTACCTTCCTGTAATAGAGCTGTCAGGCCCCAGATTACAGCTTCTCAGACATGATGCTCAGACAGGCATGGCTGTAGGTGTAGCCAGCCTGTCAGACAACAACAGGCACAAATCCTGGGGGAGGGAGGAGGGGAGGGGTAGGAGAGTAATGGGGTGGAGGGAGGGAGTGGAGGGAGATAAAGGGAGGTAGGAGGGAGGGATAGGAGAGTGATTGGGTGGAGGGACCAGAGGAAGGAGGCATGAGGAGAGGGGGCAGGGGAGGACAGGTGAGGAAGACTGTCTGATGAAGATAAGGGGGAGGAGTGAGGAGGAGTGAGGAGGAGTGAGGAGGAGGAAGACCCCTGCCTTCAGTCTAACTTGAATGGGTCTGAGAATGGCAATTTCAACCCCCAGTGCTTCAAACATCAAACTCATCTGCTTTATTTGAACCTCACAGGAAGGTGTAAAACCGCCTGGCTTTCCCAGGGTGCTTTTACACCGTAAAATAACGATCCAAGAATCCTTCGGGAGTGAGGAGAGAAACCTGATCCCAGGAGACAGTAAGCTCTGTCTATCCTGGGTTAAATATTGACCGGTCTGCACAGATTGATTGGGTGCTGCAGTAAATCTCTTCCCCCTACCTGGGAAATAGGAGGGGAGGAGGAGGGGTGGAGGAAGAGGAGGAGGAGGGGAGGGTGCCAGAAGGCTGTCAAAGGCAGCCCCCTGAACAGGAAGTGTTATACTCCATGAGTCATTGGGGTCACTTGGAGGGAAACTATTTGTTATCCTGGCTAAAAAACGCAAATGGATGGGAACATTAGTCATGGCGACACAATCTCTCTCAACACTTAGCTTCTTAGCCTACCAGCTGAACCAACAAAACATCTCAACGATCCTGGGAGTGATTAGCCACTTGACTGCTCGACCGCCATAGAGACATCATCTGCTGCATCCCAGAGCAGAGTCCTTCAGAACAGAGCCACAGAGAGGCACAAACTCACCTCACTAATCATCCTATCAAAAACTGTATTCTACTTTGACAGACTTCAAACTGATGGATATCCACCTGCACATGAATCGCACACGTTAGTATGTCTCACTCATGTCTCCACAACATGAGGACAACATCCAGGACCTCAGGCACATAAGCAGACAGATCCAACAGCAGACCTTTTTACTTTGTGGTATTGGATACGCAACTCACAGCAATCTTTGTAGAACCACCAAGTGTTCTCTAATACTGTCATGTATTGCGAGTGTGTTTGTGTACAGTAACTGTTCCACTAACCCCAGTCATGGAGCTGAGGGCGAAGCTGCAGTACTCACCCACGGCCAGCAGCGGCTGGTAGTGGCTGATGTTCTTGGTGGTGAGCGGAGGACACATGCGGAGGCAGAAGGGGGGCAGGGGCAAACCGGACAACAGCCCCGTCAGCAAGAACTTCAGCTGCACCTCCTGCTGGGGGGAGAGGGAGGGGGCCTCCCCTGTGAGCAGGCCCTGACCTGTAGGACATGCGGGGGTTAATGGGGCGGGGTTAGCAGAGTTGACAGAATCATACAAACATTCTTCTGCTGAGAAACACAGAGCTGAACAGACGTATTATAGACAGACATCAGGCTAGGACAGGCTTTGGGAGGGAGGGAGGTTTATGGAAAATATGAATGAGACCATTACTGAGTGCTTAAATGAAATAAAAAAGGTTGTATGCTACGTTAGCAGCGTGTTGAGCATTTGGCCTCCACAAAGTGAGGTTTCTTCACCCAAAAGCTACATAATAGTTCATATACTGCCGGTCAGTGTGAACTAATTTAGTTCCATACTGGGTTGATTAACGAGCTCAGGTGAAAAGCAGACTATAAATTGTTCGTATTTTTGTTTTGTCTGTAATTCATAAAATGGTGAATACCAAGCGGGACGTTGGGATGAAGAGAGATCCAGCAGAGGAAGTAATGTCCCTTGTGAGGACAGCCTCTCGGAACATGAGGACCTACAGCCAATACTGCCCCAAGTGGACTCCACTGGACGCATTTAGCTGTGGGGGTGTAGGGACTCTACTGGACCTCCTCTCTGCTCCACTACAGAAAGCTGCTGTGTGTCTGAGTCTTCCCCCTTTTAGCTGTGGGGGTGTAGGGACTCTACTGGACCTCCTCTCTGCTCCACTACAGAAAGCTGCTGTGTGTCTGAGTCTTCCCCCTTTTAGCTGTGGGGGTGTAGGGACTCTACTGGACCTCCTCTCTGCTCCACTACAGAAAGCTGCTGTGTGTCTGAGTCTTCCCCCTTTTAGCTGTGGGGGTGTAGGGACTCTACTGGACCTCCTCTCTGCTCCACTACAGAAAGCTGCTGTGTGTCTGAGTCTTCCCCCTTTTAGCTGTGGGGGTGTAGGGACTCTACTGGACCTCCTCTCTGCTCCACTACAGAAAGCTGCTGTGTGTCTGAGTCTTCCCCCTTTTAGCTGTGGGGGTGTAGGGACTCTACTGGACCTCCTCTCTGCTCCACTACAGAAAGCTGCTGTGTGTCTGAGTCTTCCCCCTTTTCCACGTCTCACGGATCAACACTCTGCTACACTCTTCATCACCTGGGTCCTTGTACTGTTACAGAAGTACTGGAGAGGCTCAGAGAGAGAGAGACAGAGGGAAAGACTGCTAAATGGGGAGTCAGGGAGTCAGATGGCTGAGCGGTTAGGGAGTCGGGCTATTAATCAGAAGGTTGTTAGTTCGATTCCCGGCCGTGCAAAATGATGTTGTGTCCTTGGGCAAGGTACTTCACCCTACTTGCCTTGGGGAGAATGTCCCTGTACTTACTGTAAGTCGCTCTGGATAAGAGCGTCTGCTAAATGATTAAATGTAAATGACTAAATGAAAGCGACAGAGAGAGAGACGCAAGACACATAAATCATAAATAGTATGAGAAACAGAGAGTGGAAAGACCATGACAGATGAAAGAGAGAGAGATGGGAGAGTTCTCTTAGTGCCACTGTCAGAGGAGGAGAGAGGAGAGGAGGAGAGTTACACACAGACACTAACACAGCACACAGACACTAACACAGCACACAGACACTAACACAGCACACAGACACTAACAGTCTTTTTTTTCTTCTTTTTTCTAATCAATGTATTTATTCCCAGGTCCCAGGTGTGTCGGGTAAATACCGATCATGGTGTTGAGAGAGAGATCCAGGATCCTCTTCTGGTTCTGTCCCAGGGGCGTTCCACAGAAGGATATGGGGGAGTAGAGGGGGGACAGGCCTGAGCTAAGACAGATGGAGGGAGGGAAGGAGCAGGGTCATACAGCAAACTAGAATAGCCACTGTGTAGTAATGCTTCTATTGTTTAAGTTTGTGTTGTGTACTGTATGTGTATGTGTGTACGTGTGTGAGAGTGTGTGTGAGTGTGTGGCTACCTGGGGTTGGACATGGCCTTGCCAGTGTGGGTCTTCAGCTCCCAGAGCATGACCCTGCCATCGCTCACTGTGAGAGCAGCGTTGTTCTCGTTGACCGGACAGATGACCATGCGGTACGGACGCACAGTCTTAGTGACCCGGATAGCATCACACTGAGACCTCAGATCATACACCAACTCCTGCACAGCCTGCTCTGGGTCTGAGACAGAGAGAGAGACAGAGAGACAGAGACCGAGAGACAGACAGAGAGAGAGAAGGAGAGGGAGGGAGGGAGGTTGGTTGATTAGATTTCAGGGTCATCAGCTCCTGACAAACAACCAGGGAAAAAACAGGCAGGATGTGTTAGGGTTAGGGGTGGGTGTTTAGGGATTTCCTGATGACTGGCTAGGTGGGAGGACTGTGTGTGTGTGTGTTGCTTGCCTGTTTCGTCAGGGGCAGCGGTCGTGGAGCGACACACTCTCAAGGTGATGCAGCCATTCTCATGGAGACAGTAAAGGGCATCTCTCTGGGCACACGGGATCACCTGACACACAGGAACACACACAGACATCCAGGAACACGCATGAATGAAGGGTACGTGAGTGTGTGCGTGTGTACCTGGATGAAGGGTGTGTGTGTGTGTGTACCTGGATGAAGAGTGTGTGTGTGTGTGTATACCTGGATGAAAGGTGTGTGTGTGTGTATACCTGGATAAAGGGGACTCCAGACCGTTCGATGGCCACCACGCCCACGGTCTGGCTGAGCTCCAGGTCCAGGATGAGGATCTCCCGCGGGTACAGCAGCAGCATGTGGCTCCTCTTGGAGGGCAGGTAGGACAGCTGCAGGCAGTCATTCAGCGTTACAGCCTCCGCCCTGAAGAGAGGGAGAGGGTTAGGGGGCTGCAGGGAGGGTTAGGGGGCTGTAGGGAGGGTTAGGGGGCTGTAGGGTGGGTTAGGGGGCTGCAGGGAGGATTAGGGGGCTGCAGGGAGGGTTAGGGGGCTGTAGGGAGGGTTAGGGGGCTGTAGGGAGGATTAGGGGGCTGTAGGGAGGATTAGGGGGCTGTAGGGAGGGTTAGGGGGCTGTAGGGAGGATTAGGGGGCTGTAGGGAGGATTAGGGGGCTGTAGGGAGGGTTAGGGGGCTGTAGGGAGGGTTAGGGGGCTGTAGGGTGGGTTAGGGGGCTGTAGGGTGGGTTAGGGGGCTGCAGGGAGGGTTAGGGGGCTGTAGGGAGGGTTAGGGGGCTGTAGGGAGGGTTAGGGGGCTGCAGGGTGGGTTAGGGGGCTGCAGGGAGGGTTAGGGGGCTGTAGGGAGGGTTAGGGGGCTGTAGGGAGGGTTAGGGGGCTTTAGGGAGGATTAGGGGGCTGTAGGGTGGGTTAGGGGGCTGTAGGGAGGGTTAGGGGGCTGTAGGGAGGATTAGGGGGCTGTAGGGTGGGTTAGGGGGCTGTAGGGAGGGTTAGGGGGCTGTAGGGAGGATTAGGGGGCTGTAGGGAGGGTTAGGGGGCTGTAGGGAGGGTTAGGGGCTGTAGGGAGGGTTAGGGGCTGTAGGGAGGGTTAGGGGGCTGCAGGGAGGGTTAGGGGGCTGTAGGGAGGGTTAGGGGGCTGTAAGGAGGGTTAGGGGGCTGTAGGGAGGGTTAGGGGGCTGCAGGGAGGGTTAGGGGGCTGTAGGGAGGGTTAGGGGGCTGTAAGGAGGGTTAAGGGGCTTTAAGGAGGGTAAGCTGTAGGCAAACAAACACAGCCTCAACCCTAGATTGGAGATTTAGAGGTTGCTCAATTTGGTTGAAAGCGACTGCTAAATTAATACATTGTTATATTGAGTGCCAGCTCATATTGAATGATAAATCTTTAGACAGTAGCAGAAATCTGATGGTGATTAGGGTTAGCTAACTCTAGCTGTCAGAGGAAGGGTTGGAAGGCTGGCTGAAATCACAGGGGTTTGATGGTTGTTTTTGTCCATGTGAGACTGGAACTGCTGTGAACTTTACAAAGAGGGTGAATATGACAAGAATACAAGCCCATAGTCTGAGACCAGGGACAGCAAAGACTTCAGTGACAGATTCAGCTCTGAAGATGTAGAGAGAGATAGATCATCAGAGAGAGCGAGACAGAGAGAGACCAAGAGAGACAGAGAGAGATACAGAGAGAGAGAGAGACAGAGAGAGACCAAGAGAGACAGAGAGAGATACAGAGAGAGAGAGAGACAGAGAGAGAGACCCACCCCGCTCCCCAGTCATGTTCACCACACAGTAGAGGGGTCTTACGTGGGTTTCTCGTTGGTGATGAGCACCTTGACCTTGTTCAGGGCCTTCTTGGCACCCGTGGGGGCGGGCACGGTGGCGGGTGGGGGCTTGGTGTGGGCGGGGCTGGCGTGGGGGCTAGCTATGTACACCTTCTTGCCCCCGCTGGCCGGAGGCTTGGAATGGGAGAAGTCTGTGATGAAGACGATCCCCTCGCTGGTCAGCACTGCCAGGGACAGAGAGGCTTCATGAGGATCTGGAACTAATGATACATAACCATGACTCTGAGTATCAGCCTGTCAGTGTCGTACAGAGGTGTATTTCAAGTAGGGATGAAGCCATTAACCGATTTGACTATTAACCGCGATTTATAACGTCTCAGTTTTGTAACCGCAAAAGCCCAGCTACACCGAGTGCTTCTGTTCTTACCCTCAAAAAAAGGGACATTATGGTACATTATTCTTCTATGAACAACGGTTGCACAGTGAGGAAAATTAAACAAACATTGCCAGAGTTTGCAAACAGTTCTGGAGAATTCAGTCCCCGTTTCCCCTTCAGTGCAGTTGCACAAAAATCATGATGTTTTCTCCTGTTGCTATCTTGAGCTGACAGTATGTAATTTATCATCACATGTGTTAGTTTACAGTGTCTGCGACCTACTTTCATGAGGTACATTTCTTGTTTGTTAGTTAATTTGCTAATACAGGCTTAAAGTATAGAATGTCTTGTTTTCAGAGGTTTTATTACTCAATCGTTAGATGTTCATGAAAAGTCCTGTGTAACACAGCTAATGCGTGTAGTGTTGTGTAATTTACTAATGTATCCCAATTGGCTATATACACAAAGTATTTCTGTGAAAAAATAGGCCAGGTCTAGAACTTCCGGTGAAGTTAGAAGCATGACTTTTAATAACCAGAACAGGTTGTTAACCCTTAGCTATTGCTCTCTTTACCCTAAACTCAGATTGTGCAGTTTATCACTTTTTTCCATTGGCCAATAACAGGTCGCCCTCACAGAGATCTCTCCCGTTTCAAGATTTTAGTTAGAAACTGAAGACGTGTTACGTCACATTATAGCTAGGGTTACTGCTCAAATACATTAGCTAGCTAGTGATAGCTACTTTTACTGTGTGAGTTAGGTAAAACTTTCCTTCGTAATTGTCGATGATGCTCGAAACGTACAATTGGATCCCCTTTTCTCTTTTGCTGGAAGGGCAGCAACATAGAATCCTATGTAAGTCGTTAATTGTCATTTTGGCAAGATCTCCCAAACTCCTCCTAAAAAACGGCTTTTTGTGTGAGAGAACTAACGTAACTGCTAGAGCTAGCTACCGGAAGTCGTTGATGCGTTCATATAGTTAATTACACTGAGGTCTGAAAATGCCTGGTTCTTAAGGAGCATTCTTTTGTCCGGACGGTCATTTATATTTTAATTTATTGTTATTAATATTATTATTGTGTGTGTCATTTTTAACACAACCTTAAGTTTTGTTGCAGGAACAAATCTTCTTAGCATAACGTATGGTGACCAAACCTTACGCTATAGCTACAGTGCTAATTCTCGCTATGTTAAACACTATTGACTTAAACTAAAACCGAAGTTAAACATAAATTATACATATAAATACAATACATCCTCCAATCAGCGATGGCGGTAACACTTTGGCTACACCTGAAAGAGGGGCCCGAGGAGAGAGTTCCGGTTTGAGGAGTCTGAGGAGAGAGTTCCGGTTTGAGGAGTCTGAGGAGAGAGTTCCGGTTTGAGGAGTCTGAGGAGAGAGTTCCGGTTTGAGGAGTCTGAGGAGAGAGTTCCGGTTTGAGGAGTCTGAGGAGAGAGTTCCGGTTTGAGGAGTCTGAGGAGAGAGTTCCGGTTTGAGGAGTCTGAGGAGAGAGTTCCGGTTTGAGGGGCCTGAGGAGAGGGTTCCAGTTTGAGGAGTCTGAGGAGAGAGTTCCGGTTTGAGGAGTCTGAGGAGAGAGTTCCAGTTTGAGGAGTCTGAGGAGAGAGTTCCGGTTTGAGGAGTCTGAGGAGAGAGTTCCGGTTTGAGGAGTCTGAGGAGAGAGTTCCGATATGAAGGGCCTGAGGAGAGAGTTCCGGTTTGAGGAGTCTGAGGAGAGAGTTCCGGTTTGAGGGGCCTGAGGAGGGAGCGCTGCAGTTGGACCCTGTGGTACGTGTGTAGTTTCATTCATACATTTACGGTTATCATAATGTTTAATTTATTTGCCACTGTATTATTTGGTAACTATGATTGTTAAAAACAAAAGCCATCAAAGAAATATTGTACAATAAAACCTCAAATTTAAGAATGTTCATGTGATTTTATACATCCCGTTATTAATGCATAATAATTGTAAAACAGTGATTATTCCTCAGACTATAATCGTACCATCAAAATCTATAATTGTTGCATCCATACTTACAAGCCATGTTGGAGGGGTCGAAGGGGTCGAAGGAGAAGGAGAGGATGTTCTCAGCGTAGCTCCGCCTCCACAGTTTGGTCCCTGTGTCTCCGTTCCAGAGGACGATATAGTTAGGGGGGTGGACGGCCAACAGGAGGTCACGAGATGCATCCTGGTTCCACAGCCACTCCAGGTCTGAGGGGGGAAAGGGGGAGGGGAGGGGAAAGGGGAAGGAGGGGGATGGGGGAAAGGGAAAGAAGGGGGGAAAGGGGGAGGGGAGGGGGAAGGGGAAGGAGGGGGATGGGGGAAAGGGAAAGAAGGGGGGAAAGGGGGAGGGGAGGGGGAAGGGGAAGGAGGGGGATGGGGGAAAGGGAAAGAAGGGGGGAAAGGGGGAGGGGAGGGGGAAGGGGGGAAAGGGAAAGGAGGGGGAGGGGGGAAAGGGGAAGGAGGGGGGAAAGGGGAAGGAGGGGGAGAGGGGGAGGAGGGGGGAAAGGGGGAGGGCAAGGAGAGTAAGGGGTGAAGGGAGAGAGAACAATATAGAAGAAACACATATTTGAGAAAAAAAAAGGGGACACTCCTTAGAGCTGTAGCAGAGTTGCCAGAAAGCAGGACTCACCCTGGATGGGTTTGGAGTGCTCCTGGATCTCACAGTGGGCTGTCCCACTCACCACGTCCCACACGATGATCTTCCCCGACGCGTCTCCAGACGCCAGGCGCAGGGAGTAGGGAGAGCTCAGGCTGTGGTGGTAGTTCTCCCTGGACCACTTCACCTGCACACACACAGCCATTACACACACAGCACCCAGCCATTACACACACAGCACCCAGCCCTTACACACACACACACAGCCATTACACACACAGCACCCAGCCCTTACACACACACACACAGCACCCAGCCCTTACACACACACACACACACAGCACCCAGCCCTTACACACACACACACAGCCATTACACACACAGCACCCAGCCCTTACACACACACACACAGCCATTACACACACAGCACCCAGCCGTTACACACACACACACAGCATCCAGCCATGGCACACTACAGCATCCACTCATTACATCAGCCTAGAGTGTTAATTGAGTTTTGAAGAGGATTTACAGAAACTGACGGGGGTCAATACTAGGAGATTGTGAGTACAAACCCTGAGACCAAGACATTTGCATGATGCTACCCCTGTGGCAAGTTGGGTGAATCTAATGGCAAGTGGGTGTTTAAATGATTGAACAGGGCTTTTATCTCCGTTCCTGGATTGGCATGCTGTTTGCTGTGGCCGTCAGATCCCTTGCTCTGCTTGTTTGGGTCAGGCAGGCCTGTGAGGTATGAGCAGGGCCAAGACTACGGAGGTTTACAAGATTAAAGTGTGCTCGGATGTGAGGAATGAGAGTCTGCGAGTGGGCCCCAACACTGATAATGTCTGAGGACTTTATTGGCTATAAATCACCCTTGAACACACACTCGTGAGGGCGCTCTGTGGGCAGGCTATAGGGACAGGGCAAGGCTTTCTACCAGAGGAAGAAGGAGGCTTTTATAGGTGCGAGTCTTTGGCCTACACACAGTGAAACAGGGTAGAATCTCACTGCCAGCGAGAAGCAGTTCCTCCTCTGTCCAAGGTCACACAGTATTAATATCACTCGTGAACTTGTTTTTGCTCTGTGCAGGCCTGTACTATTTTTCTAGCAATAGTAATTGACATCCTAGAGAGGGCAAGGTTGTGGGACAACATGTACAACACTTACCTTCACAACATTGGCTTTGTGCCTCTCCAGGACCTGGATGGTCTGGGAGGTGTTGGGGTCGATGATGAGGATGCTTGAGTGGCATCCCTGAGCGATCAGCCCCTGCCAGCCCCTGCAGATGACAGGACATGAACACAGGGATGGGCTGACTGATCTCTACATGGTACAGTGTGCGTGAGACAGCATCGCAAATACATTATGAAGTTGAAGGACGAGGGAGACCAGCTGTTATGAGGCACAGAACAAGCTTCATGAAGGAGCTGTTATGGGACACAGAACAAGCTTCATGAAGGAGCTGTTATGGGACACAGAACAAGCTTCATGAAGGAGCTGTTATGAGACACAGAACAAGCTTCATGAAGGAGCATGTTTATCAAACAGACTAACTAAGAGCCCCCCTCAGATTTCTAGGATGCATGTTGTCTCTTGTTTTAAGAACAGAGAAGCACGTGAGGAACATTTGAATTGATTAAGAATGCAGACACCCTGAAATGGTGGCCCTGCTGTCTCAAGCTTAATTTAAATGTAAGTGGTTAGCAACTGCTTGTTTATGCTTTGTAATCGTGCAACACAAGAGAGCGTGGTTAAAATGAAATATGACATCGCTGAATATGCATACAGGATGTGTCTGACATGCCCATTACGCACATTACTAAGAAAAACACAGCTGCTTATCAAACAGTCACACATTAAAGTATAATGAACATACTAGGCCAGCTGAGGCAGCTAGTTATAAACACAGTCGAACGTTTGCAGCATATTCACTTAAATCGATGACAGCAATAAATGTAGGAACATAAAAGATCGGTACGTAGCTGAATGCTTCATGTGATAAATGTACTGTCCCTGATAGACTAGTGACTGTCTGGCTGGGTCATAGCTGTCATGTCGCATTAGTTAGCGTTAGCTTAGCTTGCTAGCAGGCTAGTCCCCTACTCACCAGTCTACAGAGGAGCTTAGCTTGCTAGCAGGCTAGTCCTCTACTCACCATTCTACAGCGGAGCTTAGCTTGCTAGCAGGCTTGTCCTCTACTCACCAGTCTACAGCGGTTCTATTCTGCAAATTGAGCGTGCCAGTCAAAGTCCGAGCGGCGAGTTTGATATTGACAGTATAAGGAATCATAATTACTGTAAATTATACAATATAAATGAATATAATCCCCAGATTTTGCACAGAATACGGTGTTCAGGTTGCTGGATATGTTGACATGGGCAAACAGGAAGTGTAAAAAATGTTAGTTCCGAGGTCCGAGTAGTTACTTCCCATCGATAACAGTTCCAGAAATTCAGGAACACCGGTATCATTATCACGAAGTGTTTATGACAAATATTTTCATTGCGGGCTTTTTATTCAATAGCAATGTGTCTTTGTCGTCAGCAATTTGAATGAATCATATACCAGATACAGTTAGAATCAGATGGCTGAGC
Source organism: Osmerus eperlanus (assembly GCF_963692335.1). Lineage (NCBI taxonomy): Eukaryota > Metazoa > Chordata > Actinopteri > Osmeriformes > Osmeridae > Osmerus > Osmerus eperlanus. The sequence continues at coordinate 22,747,254 of NC_085023.1, forward strand.
GGTTATGGAATTAGGCTATTAATCAGAAGGTTGCAGGTTCGATTCCAGGCCGTGACGATTGTCCTTGGGCAAGGCTTCACCCTACTTGGCTTTGGGAATGTCCCTGTACTTACTGTAAGTTGCTCTGGATAAGTGTAAAATGGTAAAATGTAGATATACAAATTCCAATGTGTCATGTCAAAATTGTTCTTTGTTACTGGCAAAATCGGATGTAAATGTATTATTAATATAGGCCCTCTCACATGAACTTTATGTGACGGGTCTGTAAGAGCCGTAGCCACACTCCGTCTGACAAGGTAGTTCGCCACTCACGGGATTCGAACGCTCGGCCTCCGACTTGCCAAGCACGACCACTACCAACTACGCCAAAGAAAAGCTAGCTCTTCTTTGACGCGGGTGGCCTCTTACATACCTGAGGAGCGAGTTTCACGGTTCTCACTCCGTTACACTTACCAGGATTATGAAGAATGAAGGATAGCAGTCCAAGCTGCCTGTGTAACGGGGGTGTAACAGACGTGGACCATTTGTTCGTCCCTGACTGGTCTCGAACACTCCACCTCTGACTGCCAAGCGCAACCTCTACCAGCAAAGAAAAGCTAGCTATTTGTTGACGCGGGTGGCCTGTTACATACCTGAGGAGTGAGTTTCAACGATTCACACCGGTTACACCTGTACAAGGTGCAAAGATTCACATCGGTTACACCTGTACAAGGTGCAAATAAACTACATGCGCGTGACATGAACTCAAGTAAAAGTTATTTGCAATGAACTGGGCAATAATTTAACATAACATTATATGGAACACTCAACATCTCTGTCCTATTGGTTGTGACAACAGTTCACATCTCCTTCACACACAAGCAGGCCTGTTCCAGTTTACATTTATTAGATGTGTGTTATGTTGGTTGACTTGTAATAAATGACATTGACATACATATAATAAGTGCAAGCCCTCTCAGTTTTCTTTGCAGTCTTGCAAAGGATTGTAAGGTTGAAATGATATATATTTTCCTTTCTTCTATCACCGTCAGTAAGATATATTGTGTTTGGGTTGGAGTATTGATTCTAGAGAGCCAGGCTAGTGGTGCACAAGTTGACTTTGATTAATCATACAGGTTCAGACTCACAATCTCACTGCACACCGGTAATACACAGTGTTGTAGCATAATACACAGTGTTGTAGCATAATACACAGTGTTGTAGCATAATACACAGTGTTGTAGCATAATACACAGTGTTGTAGCATAATGAACATACAGGGTTGTAGCACCATGGACATAATCCAGGGCCTAATGTGTATTTATGGTAGTCAGGAACTAATATGTAAGGACACATTGTAGTCATTATTGTCTCCTTCAAAGACATCACCTTAAACATCAGGCCTCCTCCTCTTTCCTCCTCCTCCTCCCTCCTCCTCTTTCCTCCTACTGCCCCTCCTCCTCCAATCCTGTAACCAATGTAACAAACCCTAACCCAGTCTAACTCTCAGTCTAGTAGATAAGTTGCGCCTCTCACCAACCAAGTGTGCAGATATCCCATGGATGATGATTGATCTTATTGACAATGAAGCATCAAGTATTTAAGGTAAAAAAAAGTTTCTTCGTTGTCCATGTGTCACTGTGGGGGGGGGTGGGGGGGGGCAGGTGTTGTCCATGTGTCACTGTGGGGGGGGGGGGGGGGGCAGGTGTTGTCCATGTGTCACTGTGGGGGGGGGGGGCAGGTGTTGTCCATGTGTCACTGTGGGGGGGGGCAGGTGTTGTCCATGTGTCACTGTGGGGGGGGGGGGCAGGTGTTGTCCATGTGTCACTGTGGGGGGGGGGGGGGCAGGTGTTGTCCATGTGTCACTGTGGGGGGGGGGGGGGGGCAGGTGTTGTCCATGTGTCACTGTGGGGGGGGGGCAGGTGTTGTCCATGTGTCACTGTGGGGGGGGGGGCAGGTGTTGTCCATGTGTCACTGTGGGGGGGGGGCAGGTGTTGTCCATGTGTCACTGTGGGGGGGGGCAGGTGTTGTCCATGTGTCACTGTGGGGGGGGGGCAGGTGTTGTCCATGTGTCACTGTGGGGGGGGGGGGGGGCAGGTGTTGTCCATGTGTCACTGTGGGGGGGGGGGGCAGGTGTTGTCCATGTGTCACTGTGGGGGGGGGGGGGCAGGTGTTGTCCATGTGTCACTGTGGGGGGGGGGGGCAGGTGTTGTCCATGTGTCACTGTGGGGGGGGGGGGGGGCAGGTGTTGTCCATGTGTCACTGTGGGGGGGGGGCAGGTGTTGTCCATGTGTCACTGTGGGGGGGGGGGGGCAGGTGTTGTCCATGTGTCACTGTGGGGGGGGGGGGCAGGTGTTGTCCATGTGTCACTGTGGGGGGGGGGGCAGGTGTTGTCCATGTGTCACTGTGGGGGGGGGGGCAGGTGTTGTCCATGTGTCACTGTGGGGGGGGGGGGCAGGTGTTGTCCATGTGTCACTGTGGGGGGGGGGCAGGTGTTGTCCATGTGTCACTGTGGGGGGGGGGGGCAGGTGTTGTCCATGTGTCACTGTGGGGGGGGGCAGGTGTTGTCCATGTGTCACTGTGGGGGGGGGGGGGGGCAGGTGTTGTCCATGTGTCACTGTGGGGGGGGGGGGGGGCAGGTGTTGTCCATGTGTCACTGTGGGGGGGGGGGGGGGCAGGTGTTGTCCATGTGTCACTGTGGGGGGGGGGGGCAGGTGTTGTCCATGTGTCACTGTGGGGGGGGGGGGCAGGTGTTGTCCATGTGTCACGGGGGGGGGGGGCAGGTGTTGTCCATGTGTCACTGTGGGGGGGGGGGGGGGGCAGGTGTTGTCCATGTGTCACTGTGGGGGGGGGGCAGGTGTTGTCCATGTGTCACTGTGGGGGGGGGGGGGGGCAGGTGTTGTCCATGTGTCACTGTGGGGGGGGGGCAGGTGTTGTCCATGTGTCACTGTGGGGGGGGGGGCAGGTGTTGTCCATGTGTCACTGGGGGGGGGGGGCAGGTGTTGTCCATGTGTCACTGTGGGGGGGGGGCAGGTGTTGTCCATGTGTCACTGGGGGGGGGGGCAGGTGTTGTCCATGTGTCACTGTGGGGGGGGGGGGGGGCAGGTGTTGTCCATGTGTCACTGTGGGGGGGGGGGCAGGTGTTGTCCATGTGTCACTGTGGGGGGGGGGGGGGTGGCAGGTGTTTTTCAGATGTCCTACTGTCTGAGGTTTTATCACGGAAAACGATCATTTCTAAAAACTCCCGCCAAAGTGGAGATTTCTGAAAACTCAGTTTTTGTGCTTGCGTGTGCACTAGGTTAAACGGAGTTTTAGGTTCTCAAACGTCACAGTATGCGACTAAAAATTCATCACGTCATGTGAGCGTCCTGTTTGTAGTGAATTGCGTTACATTTGTGAATCACGAAATACATTTGTGCATCGCGTTACATTTATTTGTGAATTATTCAAACAAATGAACCTCACGCCTGAAAGGTTAAGGAAGTCGATCGTGTTATCGTAGTTGTTGTTGATTTTGAGAATTCTGATTGGTTTGCATGGCTTTATCCTTCTCGTCACACTGCTGCCTACAGGTTTGGCATAGTTATGATGGCGCTCGGGGGCGTATTTATGCGGATTCATGTAAACAGAAAACGATCTTGTGTGTACGACGTTATTTTTGAAAACGGAGGGGCAGAAATATTTGTTTCTGTAAATACCTGGCTATGTGTAAACGTGGCCTCAGTTCAATTGGTCATTTATTAGTGAAACATCACCTGTGACAGCATTGCTGGGGGGTGTGATTGATCAGATGGACTCTCACATAAGAATGTCTGTCTGTTATACCTGGAAATGAAGGCAGAGAGTGAATCGTAAACTGGCAGATCTCAGGCTTTATTATATATTGTTATCAACATACAGCATATAATCATAATTATTACAAATATGTGAAGACTGTCTGCAGGCTCCAGGGACATCATCATCATCATCACCATGGATTTCCACTAACATCTTTGAAGCCTTTTGATAATTCAGTTGGCATCCATATGATAAATACATCTTCTTACGATGACTATGCTAAGCTACTAAACTATCTGTGTTTCTTATTTCAAATACATAGTAGGCTACATAGAAAGTAATGATCTGTTTCTTCTCCATAGTTGTTATTTAATTCTGCGTTTCCTTCTGAAGTAACACCTCCTGCATACTGACAGGGTTGTTCATTACAGGAACAACCAAGCCGGGCTTGAGCTGCCTTGATTGCCCTCTTGTGTTTGTGGTTCAGATATCACATTCTTGTTTCCTATATTTGCATGGAGTTACTGTATTGTACAAGACTCCCCTGAGAGGTTTAAGGGCTCATGCAGTCTCAACTATGGAAAGCCTTGTGGTACATAGAAGGATTCTGCATAGGCTTCATGAGCAATCATGTAACTATTTACAAAATAGTAAAAGTACTGTTGGCATATTACATGACAGCTCTACTTATTCTTTATATGACATCATTCACATTGCCCATTTCCTCTCACTAAGTAATACATGTATTTCTGGTCCTTTGAGCACATGGTGTTAGGTCGTAGGTTAACTGAAGAGACAGAAAGTCTGAACCCCAGTTTCAGATGTAAAAAACAATTTTGAGAGATCGACATTTCTAGCACATGCACATTTCTTTTTAAAATGTGGTTAATTTAGAGCCCTTGACAACACATACCCTCCATTGGCCTTTGCCATGTTTCATTGCTCCATGGAAACATGGTAAAGGTGAGTGAGTGGCCTTCGAGAACTCTTTATTTTATGATGATAATGTTCTCTCTACCCTGTCGACCATATGGAGGCTGAAGATACACATGCGTGGGTGACAAGAGAGATGAACAGTGTGTGCCTACAGTAACTATACTGCAATGGGCTTGTCCACAGTAAGTACGATACATTATATTCATGCACAGTCTAGACCAAAGCCACGGTCTGTAATGGTCAGCTTGTTAACAAGCACCGCATTGGCATCAAACACTACTGAGTATGCTCTTGGGCAATGCACTTGAAAACTTTTTCTCCCACAAAGTAGACATTTCCCCCTCAGAAAACAAACATTAAGAACATTTCAGAACTTCATGACAGCACATCATGATTTGGTACTGTGAGTAAATGTTTGATTTAAAAATGAAAACAGAATCTCTTAAAGAACGGAGGAAAGTAGTGGAGATGGAAGATTGAAATCATAATTTATCCTTATTGGGGCATAATAATAAAATAGTTTCATAGGTCCAGAAGTCAGAATGAGAATAAAAACAATTCATTATTTGAATCACATTATTGCCATCTGAGTGAGAGTAACAGAACCCCCCAAACATTTTAATTGTTGGGTTAGGTGTGAAAAAATGTCAAGAGTCAAGTGTTGCACAGGCACAGGGACCATATTAATCCTTCCCTTCAATCCTGAATTCTCTCCAAAGAAGACTACATGACACACAAGACTTAAAACAATAACACAAGACTAAGACAATAACAGAAAAATAAAAAGGTTAAAGGGTGACTGAAGGGGGGGGGCAATTAGGTTAAGACAAGGGTGGGAGGGGCAGGAAGGGAAATTAGGGTTAGTGCCTCTCTAGGGTTAGTGGTTTAGGGTTAGTTTTTTTTTTTTGATTGCTAGTAATAATTTGAGTTATGCATGACATCTGACAGTTACATGTATTAGCACTTTCCATGTGTGCTTCTCTCACACTCACTAGTAACATCTCACTACTCAGCTGAGTTCAGTAATTCACTTTGCATTTGTTCAATAATCTAGCATTTAAAGGACATGAAACACATCTTTGTTTCCAGTATGAATGAATTACACAGCCTATGCATGGCTTGAAGGATTATTTACAATTTTCGAAACAGCAGTTCATTACATCTAGGCAAAGCTGAAACAGTGCAACCAACTAAACAGACAACAATGCCTGGATTTACTGTGTGACTCATTACCGGTCTCCCCTCATTAATATTCATACCACAGATGTTCAATTGCCATGACAATTTGAATAAATCAACTTATTGCGATGGTGATCCCCCCGTCTTATTGTGTGACACTCCTGCAAACGTCAGCTCTCACAAAAGAGTGCTTCAGAACTTTCAGGCTGTGGTGTAACTAAGCAAAGTGTCTTTCACACACAGTTGAAGTGTTTTTTTTTTTTTTTACGTACAAAAAACAAACAACCGTCAAGTTAGTCTTTTGCAGAGGGAAGAGCCGCGTATTCTAGCAAACTCATCTTTAGTTGCAGCCCGTCCAAAATCTTCACTCACTGGCATGAGAAAATTTTCCATGGCGTGGTAATTTTATATTTACTCTGTAGTTTTGCCTGCTGTTAGTAAAGACTGAAAGTGTTACGATGTCAGCAGCCCCTTGAAAGACAGTCCTGTATTATGATGAACGAGATAGCAGACACCTTCATATGGGTGAATGAGAAACACAGTGTGAATACCCAATTAATTACTTTGACAGACAGGTGTGCATCTAGGATACAGATGACTGAATTGAAAGGCAATCTAAAGTTCAGTGTTGCAGAATTGACATATTAATGCAAATAGTTAAATTGAATGGTCGAACAGCTATATATAGCAGATACTTCTTATTCAGTACAGCTATCTATTGCATGAGAAGTATCTGGTTCATTTATTAAGATTGCTTTGCAGACCCTAACCTAAATAACCCTAACCCTTTTCATTGTCATTATGCCTCCACAGCTCATATATCCTTTTTAAATCGTGTTTGTGTTCTTTGTCCATTGAGAATTTACAGCTTTCAGTGTGTGTGTACGCATGTATGTAATATGTATAGTGTGGAGAAAATGTCCAGGTACAAGCTATGTGCTATTTAGTTCTATATTGGACCATAGGATACCTCTTTTCAGATGCAAGGATACATGACAGTTCAATAGTAATTAACCAGTGGTCATTTGTGTCTGTGTGCGTGGGCATGTGATTGCATGTGTTTGTGGGTGTGTGTTTGTGTGTAGAGACAAAAGGGTGGGCTTAATCACCTTCTTAGCCCCTTAATGTCTGTTATTAGGCCACTCTAAGGCCGAATCCCAATACTCTATCTTACCCATACCCCTTACCCCTAGCACTTAGTTTACCCCTAGCCCTTGTGTCTCGAAACTGAGGGGTAAGGGCTACATAGCCCTATGAAATGACACACCACTTGGTTACGGTTATGTATATCGATGTCTCCAAAGCAACTAGTGTTATGCACTGATATCAAACAAAATTAGTTTGAAATTCGCTGCTAATGGAGTTTAATTAAAACTGTAGACATGCATGGAGTCAGAGACAGAGTATTGGGATTCGGCCTCAGCCTCGGCCTCAGCCTCGGCCTCAGTCTCTTATTGTCTCCAGACACACTCCATCTTCAGGAGAAACTCACTGGTCTGCTGCCGGAGCAAGTGATGGACTAGGAAAGACAGGGTGGGCCTACAGTTACTATGGTTATAGTAGCCTAGCCCTAACCCTACAGTTTACTATGGTTATAGTAGCCTAGCCCTAACCCTACAGTTTACTATGGTTATAGTAGCCTAGCCCTAACCCTACAGTTTACTATGGTTATAGTAGCCTAGCCCTAACCCTACAGTTTACTATGGTTATAGTAGCCTAGCCCTAACCCTACAGTTTACTATGGTTATGGTAGCCTAGCCCTAACCCTACAGTTTACTATGGTTATAGTAGCCTAGCCCTAACCCTACAGTTTACTATGGTTGTAGTAGCCTAGCCCTAACCCTACAGTTTACTATGGTTATAGTAGCCTAGCCCTAACCCTACAGTTTACTATGGTTATAGTAGCCTAGCCCTAACCCTACAGTTTACTATGGTTATAGTAGCCTAGCCCTAACCCTACAGTTTACTATGGTTATAGTAGCCTAGCCCTAACCCTACAGTTTACTATGGTTATAGTAGCCTAGCCCTAACCCTACATTTTACTATGGTTATAGTAGCCTAGCCCTAACCCTACAGTTTACTATGGTTATAGTAGCCTAGCCCTAACCCTACAGTTTACTATGGTTATAGTAGCCTAGCCCTAACCCTACAGTTTACTATGGTTATAGTAGCCTAGCCCTAACCCTACAGTTTACTATGGTTATGGTAGCCTAGCCCTAACCTTACTGTATAGGTTAACACTTTTAGCTGATGGCACCTCCAGATAAATCAATACGTTGAAACCTAAGTACCTAAGGTGTTACGTGTAGGTGTTGAACTAAGTAGAGAGCAGAGGATAAACATTGGAAGTCTTACATTACCACACATGTTGCTCTTGTAAAGGGTTAGGGCTAAAAGCTTGACAGGAGTGATCTGAGCCCTTGGCTTTGGGCTGAATGATATATGTGACTGAAAGTAAGAAGAATTGAAGGTGATTCAACAAATCATTTTAAATAAAGGATTTATCAAAGGTGTGTGAAATGTAAATGGTTTGCATTTCCATAGCGCTTTAACATACAGTATTTCTATAGCGCTTTAACATACTGTATTTCTATAGCTCTTTATCATACTGTATTTATATAGCGCTTTAACATACTGTATTTATATAGCGCTTTAACATACTGTATTTCTACAGCGCTTTAACATACTGTATTTATATAGCGCTTTAACATACTGTATTTATATAGCGCTTTAACATACTGTATTTCTATAGCGATTTAACATACTGTATTTATATAGCGCTTTAACATACTGTATTTATATATAGCGCTTTAACATACTGTATTTCTATAGCGATTTAACATACTGTATTTATATAGCGCTTTAACATACTGTATTTATATAGCGCTTTAACATATTGGCACCCGAAGCTGAGACTGCTGGGTTAGGGTTAGGACAGACTGCTGGGCAATGCAGATTCAAGACCCCAGGTCCTGAATCTGTGTGTGTGTTTGTGGTAAGACCTGTTCCTAAATTAAACTGAATAACTGAATGTAATATATTGTTGAGAGATAATGGGGTTATGAAACCAGGTATAAAACTTGCCTCACGAGGTGAGGGACAGCTACACACCTCATAGTATGAGATCCATGGAGTTTTTCCGACCTTTTTGTGTTGTAAACATACTGGATTGTTTCAGCCTGTGTTTCTCTGATGATGTTATCTAAAGTGGCAGGTCTGGCCTTTCTCTAAGGATAACTACGTGTATGTGTGTGTGTGCATGCAATTCTGTGTCTATGTGTGTGTGTGTGTGACTGTACGTATTCATGTGTGTGAGACTGTGTGACTGTGTGTGTGTGTGTGTGAGTTCCCTGTGGATCTAAGATGCTGTCAACTGTGACTTAAAGAAACAGAGAGAAGCCAGTCTGTAGCTCCTGAAACATTCAGTACCACTCAGTGTTCCAGTATGTGTGTTTCAGTGGAGCCAACATAAAGTAGGTGGTCAACACGGGCAAGATCCAAAAACCCATTATTGGTAGGAGTCATGTGTTGCCATTCCAGCTATGACCTCATCTGAGCAACAACCAATGAGAGATGTAAGACCCTGGCTGTAGAAGGTAGTGCAGGAGCAGTGTTGTGAGTACCTGTCAGGGGGTTGATGGGTAATCAATCACCCACACTGCGGTGGCAGGGTAGAACAGGTTCCACTGCAGTGATCCTGAGAGCGGGAGTGAAGAGGAGAACACAGTTTTTTTTTTAAGGAACTAGGAGAGAGTGAGGGACTGCAGAGACAGGCAAAGCTACAGAGCAGAACAGACACCTACTCAGGCTGTGGAGCCCTGGAGGCCAGGGAGATGAGGTGATTACCAAGAATGAGTAATGGACCTTGGAAACAGGAACCCTGTGTGTAAGTGTGCCATCTGTCCAAATTTGTCCCTGAAGAGACAGAAAAACACATTTTGAATCCAAACGAGATTTTTGTATTGTTCCATTTTCCATTTCTATTAAAGATGCTGTAAAGCAAATTCCATGATTTGCTTCTCAGTACATTATATACGTGTGAAATGAGTTGCTGAAAGCATGTGCAAAGCTCTAAAACTTTGTCGCACTGAAATGTGGAGTTAGACCGTTGAACAGTTTCTCACCCGTTTTCAGCTAAAGTTTTGTTTAGGCGGGGCAAAACCCAACCTATCTACGTCACAGCCACCTATCTACGTCAGATCACAGATGGTTTATATAACCTGCATTCTGTTACTCAGCAAAGACAAAATAATTAACACATAAAACACTCAGAGACTGCAGGTAGATCTGTTCTGATATCTGCAATTGATTTAGCTAGTTGTTGCTGTTGTTGCTAGATTCAATACATTCGAGGGGGCGGAGCTTCAGCTCCTTCAGGAGACACGCCCCCCCAGTCTCAAGCAGAGAAGACTGCTGATTTTCTCACGATTTCAAAGCTTAATTTAACATACTTGTTTTTTTCGTTTGAATTTGGATGGGTAGTTAACAACACATTCTTCTGTGGTGTGATGAATTTAAAACTAATTTTCAGTTCTGCTTTACAGCCACTTTACAGGGTCTATACAAGGAGTCTGATTTCTTCTGCTGAGCCAAGCAATGTGTTAGGGAAGGCAGTGACAGCAACATTTAATATTTTCATTATGTTAGTGGGACATTTTTGGGAGGTTTGCTGGCAATCTATAAGTGAAAGAAGCTTCCATCTCAGGCAGACCCTTTAGAGGTTTCTGTCCAACCTCTCTCATTCCCATCCAACACATTCAAAACACGAGTGAATACAAATGTATTCATTCCGGGAAAATGTATGGATGCAATTGATGAAAAACTCAAGTGAGCAGAAAAATTGAAAGTGGAAAAACCTAGAAAAAAATACATCCGAGAATGACACACCCTGGGTCTGGAGGTAGAATGACACACCCTGGGTCTGGAGGTAGAATGACACACCCTGGGTCTGGAGGTAGAATGACACACCCTGGGTCTGGAGGTAGAATGACACACCCTGGGTCTGGAGGTAGAATGACACACCCTGGGTCTGGAGGTAGAATGACACACCCTGGGTCTGGAGGTAGAATGACACACCCTGGGTCTGGAGGTAGAATGACACACCCTGGGTCTGGAGGTAGAATGACACACCCTGGGTCTGGAGGTAGAATGTAATCTTGAATCTGTCAGGAGAACTCTGGAGAGGACATCAGATACAATATCCTTGAGCAGCTTTATACCATCATACTGAAAGTAACACCCCACCCACCCCTCACCTGCAGCCAGCTGAGTGTTGCTAGCGGATGCAGCTAAGTGTTGGTAGCGGAAGCAGCTAAGTGTTGCTAGCGGAAGCAGCTAAGTGTTGCTAGCGGATGCAGCTAAGTGTTGGTAGTGGAAGCAGCTAAGTGTTGCTAGCGGAAGCAGATAAGTGTTGGTAGTGGAAGCAGCTAAGTGTTGCTAATGGAAGCCTCCCCTGAGGTCACTTTCACCATGGCAAGGACCAGTGGAGGACATGGCCTAGTGCAGGGGTCCCCAAACTTTTTTCTGCGAGGGACAGATAATTTTTCCTTTCTTGAATGTGGGGCCGGGTCGGTCTGTAACAGAAAATTATATGGGCCGGAGTGACTACCAATATTATTGCGGAGATTTTATTATGATTTATAATATTTATTATGCTAGATTAGTTTATTATTTTGTTATGCACCGTACATCTGTACATATCAAGGGATATATAGCCTATTAAAAGAGCATTATTACTATCGTAATGGCCTTTTTTCATATTCATTGCTATTGAAATCAAAACATTTACTTCTTTATGCATATTAACAGGGCTGCCAACAAAAACCCTTGGAGTGAGATTTGGTGGGGCCAACCAAAATGTTGCTGAGTACAAAGCAACAATGACAACCTTTCACGGGTGTTCGCGCGTCTATGTTGCTTCACTCCATTTGCCTGCGCCTCGTCCATTACTGTTTACAACGTTAGCAGGACTACCTAGCATTATACTTGTAGCAATGCTACTACCTGCTAGTGTTACTTGTTAGCCTCCTCATTGTAAATTTTGAAGCCATACTATAGCGTTTGTCATATAGTTTTTGTTTATCGGAAAATAGTCAGTTTGAATGTTCGAAATTGCACATGTGCGATGTTACGCTGTGAGACCCGCATTCAAACGATCACATATGCGACGTTACTCCTTAATGGGTTAACTGCTGTTTCAGAAAAAGAATTAACTTGTCAAAGAGAGAAATAGAGAGACAGAGAGGGGGGCAGAAAAAAACAGACAGAGAGAGGGAGAGAGAGAGGGGAGAGAAAGAGACAGTGTGATAGAAAATGAACCATGACTATTAGGTTAAATGTCAAATTGTGAATTCATTGGTCAATGATCATAAACAACGAGATAGCCTCAAAAACATTGCGGGTAGCCAAAACATGAAGCATACATTGTTAACCCTTGTGTTATATTCGGGTCATTCTGACCCATCAGTCATTGTGACCCACCGTCGTATTGCGACAAATTTACTGCTTACAAAAACAAAGTGAAGCATTTTATTTTAACCGTTGGGCTGTCTCAGACCCCCCACATTGCAAAGGTTAAAAGAAAATTATTTTTATTTGTTTTTGTATTGGGTAAAATTGGGCAAACACAACGATGGTTCGTTATGAACCTTTGGGTCATATGACCCGAAGGCAGCACAAGGGTTAAAGCAAATAAGTGCCAATGGGTGGAACCAGAAGAGCATGTAGTTAAACAAATTAACATCCTTTACTACACTGCTGTATTTCACATATATAAATGGGATGGTCCTGCTATCAGGCTTGTTTCCTGCAAAGGAAGTGCAGTGGCACCGCCAGGGGGGCCATGGTCACCCTTATACAATCACTGCCCCACCCCCACTGCCCCCCCCCCCTCCCGATCCACATATTGTCTGGAATGTTGATTTATTTATTTATTATTACTCAAAATGTCAAATGTCTACGTTCCTACCCTCACCTATGGTCACGAACTGTGGGTAGTGACCGAAAGAACGAGATCGTGAATACAAGCGGCCGAAATTAGTTTTCTCCGCAGGGTGTCCGGGCTCTCCCTTAGAGATAGGGTGAGAAGCTCGGTCATCCGGGAGGGGCTCAGAGTAGAACCGCTGCTCCTCCGCGTCGAGAGGGGCCAGTTGAGGTGGCTCGGGCATCTGATAAGGATGCCTCCTGGACGCCTCCCTGGTGAGGTGTTCTGGGCACGTCCCACTGGGAAGAGGCCCCGGGGAAGACCCAGGACACGCTGGAGGGACTATGTCTCTCGGCTGGCCTGGGAACGCCTCGGGGTCCCCCAGGAAGAGCTGGTGGAAGTGGCCGGGGAGAGGGAAGTCTGGGCCTCCCTGCTTAGGTTGCTGCCCCCGCGACCCGACCCCCGGAAAAGCGGCAGATGATGGATGGATGGATGGAAATGTCAACTGTACCAGTATTAGTCTATGCACAGCAGGTAATTAGTAAAATCAGAAACCAAACATTCCTTGACTCTCATATTGATATTCAATTAGCCTATATACTACAACAGCATAATAGAAATCCTTAAATTCAGTTATGGCTTTTAATTTTGGTGTGTCACCCCAAGATTTTCAGTCTCCCCCCACCCCCTCTGTCACCCCTATGAAACGTTTCTGGGCGTATCACTAAGGAAGTGGCCCAGCGCCATGAGCAGCAGACACCCTCTTCATGAGCAGCAGGCAGAATTCAGCAGAGCAGCCTCTTCTAATTGCGTTTGCGGTAGCATGAGAACCTCAGCAGCCAGGATAGAGGAGCATGAGAAACTCAGCAGCCAGGATAGACGAGCATGAGAACCTCAGCAGCCAGGACAGAGCAGCATGAGAACCTCAGCCACAGCGAGGAGGAAAGCCTAAATCAATCCTATTACAGACAATCTACATGGCAAGGTTAAATTCTAATATAAATATTTTCCTTCACACCCCTCAATTATGAATGCCTGTTCAAGCTAAAAGAAAAATGAACAGTGTGTTTGATTCAAAAGATTATGCCAACCAAGCTTAATTGTAGAATCCTCAAAATATTATCGTTTTTTGCAGAGGGTGTTTCTCTCAATGGTTATGCAAGCAAAGCTCAGTAGAGAGTACTGCATGTGTCAGAGAAAGTCCTCTGATAATATTCAGAGTGGGGATGAGATAGAATTCCTGAACGCTGCTCTCTCTCTGCTCCACCAGATAAACAATTATTAACAGCAGCCGGGTGGACACACTTCCACTGAAGCACTCAAGGGGATGGAGAGAGAAAGAGAGAGAGTTGGAGAGGAAGAGACACAGAGAGAGAGGAAACGTAGACTCATTTAACATATCAACAGTCAGGTAATCCGATTGGCTCCAGAATAAGAAGATTAGTGTTCCATGGTGAGGCCTGGGACATGAGTGCAGCAGGGAAATTGATTTTTGCTTCCTTCTGCACCTGGACTGTTGTAAGCTCTGGAAATCCATCAGAGATACTACAGGGGACCGTGAGCCTGTTGGAGAGGGTGGAGCGGTGTGTGAAAGGAGGAGAAGGAAGAGGAGGAAGAGGAGGAAGAGGAGAGAAGAATAATCAGCCATGATGAGTACCCAGAAGGCTCTCCTAGGGATACCCCTTGCCTGTTCTGATTTGACGTAGTGATCTTGAACTTAAATTTCTTACAACAGGGAAGGCCTCCACTCCCCTTTAGTGGGGGAGGGCCCCTCTACTGCATGGCATTCCTGATACACACTAGATACACTAAATTCATGAAGGTTACATGAACTACCATGTAACTACATAGAAATATTTATAGACTATTACCTTGTACCAATACTACCACCCACTACATTGTAGTCACATTGGAACTGCTACTTTGTTACACTTCATTACAGTTCAGCAGTTATTCCATAAGTGAAACTTGGTATGATTGAGGTTGGGCTGTCCAGGGGTAAGTGGATGTCCTGGTTTTGGTAACACAACCTTCAACTGCCCCTTAAAGAATATATTGTGCTTATTAAAGTTATGCATTGTGCTTATTAAAGTTATGAACTTAGAAGTGTGCCCAGGCTTAAACATTGGGTCTCACACTGAGTGTGGGAAGCAGGCTGTTCTTTGTGTCTCTATCTCTTCATTTTCAGAAACAACCTTGAAACCGGGTGGAGACGGCACCCGAGCAGGTGGGACGCGTAGGCAAGAACAACTCCCTGATGCACGAGAGAACAAGCTCAACCCTTTTTTGATACTTGTTTTTCAATTGCACTGTATAAATATATGCTGGGGAGGGACAGATAGCCAGTTGGACTTTGTGAACCAGCCCAAACTCTGTTGCGGGTAGGGAAACGTAGACAACCCCAGAGCTCTGTACTTGTTGATTTCCAACTGCTGCATTAAAGCTGATATTATGGGACCTCTGCGACTCCAGACCACTCTTTCTAGAACACAGATTTGTGTCATTGAATACTATCATTACATATTGGAATAGACACATAGATATATGAATCCTTCACCCTTTACAACATCCATTCACCCCTCACACCCCTCCCCTATACTGTGTCTTTTTACACTTTTTTAATAACAGATACTGCTAAAACTTACAATTTCAGTACACAGCAGTTCCTATGTACCTACTGTGTTGCTACTATAGGTATTACTAACTCAGCCAACAGGAGTTGTGTTTGAGCTCTGAGTGAGAATGAACATATCACTACCGTGAGTGCATGTGGACTGCAGAGATCAAGCATTTGAGTGATTATGATTTATCTCGTAGTAGGAAGTGCATGGTTTGTGCTGTGGGCATCTGAAACCTGGGAAGGTATATCACCAGGCAGACGGCAACCAGAGAATCATTAAATATTAATCGTCAGGAAACCATCTGTAAATCACTGTTATGATTCATGCATATTTAAAGAGGCACCCTAAGCAGTAAAACCAGGATTGTGCCAGGGAAATGAACAGATCCCAAATACTCCTCGCTTTGAATGACTTCAGGTGTTACACCAGACGCTCCACAGACTGAGAGCAGCACCACAGTATCTCATCACACATCAAGACGGCTAGGGGCTCCCAGTCATGAGAGGATCTGATTGGATAAATAGGTATTATCTTCTAAAAATTGGATTCCTGTGTCTGCTAAACAAACTCACAATTACAAAAAGATGTAGGAAACTTTATCCTTGTTAAAACGAGGAGCAAATTAATCAATTAATCACCCTGAGATATAGACTGTTTCATGTGGCGTGAACCACATGAATCCCCCCCCCCATCCAGCTTCACTGGCTCCTGAGGAAGCCGAGTTGGCAGGGTGGCTGGAGGGAGTGGGCAGGGTGGCTGGAGGGAGTGGGCAGGGTGGCTGGAGGGAGTGGGCAGGGAACATCCTGTGTCTGGCAGAGAAGGCACTCTTTGCCTGATCTCCACCCGGATCTCCAAGGAGGCTATTCATAGCTCCTCCTGCATCCAGCAGAACCCACAGCCAGGCTCCTGTCTCGAGGGAGGGGGCAACTCTTCCAGGGGGGGCAGCCCAGGCAGGGTGGGCCAGCTGTAGCTCTCCCAGAATCCAGGCAGGGTGGCCGTGCCAATAGCCACCAGCACCCCTCATCAGACTGTATGAACTCTCCAGTCACTACGTGGCCCAGATTCCAACATCATACCCACATCAAAGAGTTTTTAATAAGTTTGTGTGTGTGTGTTTTAGTGTGTCACTGCATTACAATTAGTCTACTCAGGCAATTAGTTTCGACATGAATTATATATCTACGTTTCATGAAAGAGGGCAGACACAAATAAACTTGATGCATTCCCGCCACCTGGAAACTGTGTTCTCCAAAGTATCCTGAACCTTTTCCTGCACCCGCATCTGCCAGCCTGGTCCAACAAACTAGATGTTAAGGGAGAACACAAACACAATAACAATTTGTTCCAGTAAAACCTTTACTTTTGTTAATGAAAAACATGATTTGAGATGATTTCAGACCTCAGTGCCCAATGTGAGGCTATAGAAAGAAAGGAAAAAGAAATAAGTAAGAAAATAACACTCAGAGACTATGTCGGTTTAATTATACTTTTACCATCTTTGTGTCTCTGCTCTCAAACCCGAGGCAAGCTTTGTGGATGAAAAAGAAGAGACATGCAAAATCTTCCCTGGCCGACTTTACCAATTCAACAAGATACTGTAGCCTGCATAAATTCATGCACAAACAAGAAATATGATCTCATAAAACATCATAGATAGGAACGTATTAAAAACCATATGGATAACGACTTTTGAAAGTGTGAATTTACAACTGTCTGGGCCTTTCAGTGGAAGTACTTTTGATGAAACACCAAACGCTGAATCTCCAGATGACTCTCTGATGACTTGAAAGCACTCACTGTTGAATCCTACTGATTTGGTACAATCTAGGTCAGAGATAGGTCCCTCTGAGCTGGAACAGTACTGTTGACTGCAGACAGTGAAGCCCTGAGTTGCAGTCATGAAATACTTACACTGTATTTGCTTTGAGCAATCAGATTTACTGTATCATTAAATGGATGGAGACATCCATCTTTCATCAATTCATCATTAGCACCTTTTCCTACTTTTTTCCCCTACTTTTTTTTTCCACCTGTTGTATTTCCTACCTTTTCATACTTTTTTTCTTCCTACCTTTTTACATACTTTTTTCCCTTCCTTTTTTGTCCTACCTTTTAATAAAAAAAAGTAGTGAGACAGAGAGAGAGGGAAATAAACAAACCAGTCTATTATCTGAGTTCAGAAAGTCCAGAGGCCTGTTCCGTAAAGCGAGTTTACCAAATAAGCCAGACTTATGTCAGATAGTCTGACTCATTTCTAGTTCAAAAAATAAAGCTAGCTTAATGTAGTTCAAACTCAGTTACTATGGTAACTTATGCTTCAAAACTAGCCTGGTCCGGGGCAGGCTAACTGTCAGGCTTAGACCATGTTGTTGCTTAACCAGACGTTCCTGTAACACTGACCGAACGGGAAAACAATGATTTACCACCGACATTCTCATTTTCTTATTCTCATCAGTTCAATATGTAGGATACATTTATAGAAAATCAACTTAAATGCATATGCTACAACATTTAGCCTAATTTAACAATTAAACAAAGATGAACACACCATAGCCTACGTTAAACGTATGGCTATATGGTAGTTTGTGATTTCAAATGCTTAGGCATCAGGCATAGGCCTATAGCCTATCTCAATCTAAATTATCCGAGTTCGAACAGTCGAACTCCTTTACGGGTAAATCATCACAGTCCAGCAGCCCTGGGGAAGGAAGGCCAGGCCACACCAACCTTACTAACACTAATGCACACCCACATTAGACCAAGCACCTGATCACATTTCTGCACTGAGGCTGCTATCTTACTCATAACATGTTTATTGGAAACAGCTGGATCAAAGTAGAACATCTTCACTGGAAACAGCTGGATCAAAGTAGAACATCTTCACTGGAAACAGCTGGATCAAAGTAGAACATCTTCACTGGAAACACAGAGCAAGAAGCTCAGACACTGTCTCCTCTGGGACACAAACTATGAAAACACAAAACTGCTAACTAACCCAGGAGCTCATGAAACGTAATACAATCAGGTAGAATACTATAACATTTCTCTGCAAATCCCACAGTAATAGTTATTGTAATGAACATCCTTTTTCCAAGGGTATTTTCTGGTGTTTGGTAGAAGAAAGACTTTCTGGCCACAGATGAAATCTCCATTTCCCAGTAATCCCCAGGGCACGATGCTGTCTACATAGAGCTTTTTATTACAGCTGCAGTTCATTGTCGCACATTAAGTGAATAAATAGCAAATTACAGTCCAAAAGAGTTTTCAAGGCCAGACATGCATATCCATACAAAATAGTCTCTTTTCACAAATGGTATTGGCATGCCATGGTTACAAGCTGCTATACTTTCTTCTTGCCTCCTTCAAGGTCACACACTAAACATAAGCTTGTTTGCCTTTTTCAATATGAAAACATTTTCATTTGAGAGCAACACTGTAGAGAATTTGATTTTGTGCAATATAAATCGTATATACTGACATAATACTGATAAGATGATGCAATACAAGGATGTATTGTATATGTTCAAGACTAAAAGCAATTTTTGCTTGTGAATATCAGATGAATGAATATGCATCCACTATCTCTTCTAAGAAGATACTGGTATCTTTTTTCACTTTATACTTTTAAACACAGTAAGATTTTTGCAGACAAAAATAACTGATCAACAATAGTATGTTGCATGAGAAAATTAGACTTTTGCAGACAAAAATAACTGATCAACAACAGTATGTTACATGGGAAAATAGACTACAAGAAAGTTCAATTTCAAGGATGCCTTGAATCCTGTACTAGAGTTTTCAGCCTTGGCACTCTGCTTCCATAGCAGGCAGGATTGCTATTGACATTTGAAAAAGGTATTTGTAGATCTTTGTGCATCAGCTGGGTAGCTCTCTGTGTCTGTTGGACAGCCTCCGGACCCCAGAGAGTAGGGTTAGGGTTAGCTCCCCCTGTGTGTAGGGTTAGGGTCAGGTTTAGGGTTTGCTACCCCAGTGTGTAGTATATGATGTTTAGCACCAATGCATAGACCTTCCCAAACTGAAGACAGGAAGAGCTCATTTACAATGTGTTTGTTGTGTTATTGCACAGTCCATAAAGGCTTGGGGGCTAACACACCCATAGACACACACACCCAAACACACAGGCACACAGTCTTGTCCAACAACCTATACAGGAGTATACTGTAGCTTTAATAAATATATGAATGTCTTGGGTGCATTTACTGAGTCTGCAGAGCCAAGGCAACACATGCCAGGTGTTTACTACATACACATGAACATTCCTCCGTGTTTTGGATGGTTGAGGACAGAGGTCAAAGTGCACATCCATCTAATGTTACAGCAACCGCAAGGTTAAGCCACCACAGAGCACAACAATACATCTGTGCTTCAGAAAGACCGTGTTTTATTATGACCTTATGTGCTTCTCTCGCTATCAGAATAAAGAATTACATACTGTGCATTCTTGGTTGCTGCAAAACATTCTTTGGCAATCTGCAACTCGCAAAATTGTTTCTCAAATTGAGTCTGTGTTCCAATTCAGCCCCAAGTACGACTGATGGCACCCATAGTTAACCCTAAAGCTCTCCCTCGTTAGCCCAGCTTCTAGACTGCTAGTTAGTCTGGAAGGCCAGTGTGGGCTGAGGTGTGGTGGAGATGCAAGGCCAATCATTGGGAAGCTTCATATTATTTAGGCTTTCAGGTCCTAACCCTAACCCAGTGCCGCCGCAATCCCATAATGATGATTAGTGCTGGATCAGATTGGACTTTATGATCGTTTTCCTCTGCGCCTGTTACACCTGCCACTGATTGCTCACATTGAGCTTTAATCTGAATCCAAATTGGAGGATGAAGTCAGGAGCAGGAGGTGTTTCAGTCACAGCGCAGGATAGCCATGGTTAGGGGGTTAGGGGGTGAAGTAGTACAGAGACAGAGATAAAGAACTAGTATGGAGACAGATAAAGAACTAGTACAGAGACAGAGATAAAGAACTAGTATGGAGACAGATAAAGAACTAGTACAGAGACAGAGATAAAGAACTAGTATGGAGACAGAGATAAAGAACTAGTACAGAGACAGAGATAAAGAACTAGTATGGAGACAGAGATAAAGAACTAGTATGGAGACAGATAAAGAACTAGTATGGAGACAGATAAAGAACTAGTACAGAGACAGAGATAAAGAACTAGTATGGAGACAGAGATAAAGAACTAGTATGGAGACAGATAAAGAACTAGTACAGAGACAGAGATAAAGAACTAGTATGGAGACAGAGATAAAGAACTAGTATGGAGACAGAGATAAAGAACTAGTATGGAGACAGATAAAGAACTAGTATGGAGACGGAGATAAAGAACTAGTATGGAGACAGAGATAAAGAACTAGTATGGAGACAGAGATAAAGAACTAGTATGGAGACAGAGATAAAGAACTAGTATGGAGACAGAGATAAAGAACTAGTATGGAGACAGATAAAGAACTAGTATGGAGACAGATAAAGAACTAGTATGGAGACAGAGATAAAGAACTAGTATGGAGACAGAGATAAAGAACTAGTATGGAGACAGAGATAAAGAACTAGTATGGAGACAGAGATAAAGAACTAGTATGGAGACAGAGATAAAGAACTAGTATGGAGACAGAGATAAAGAACTAGTATGGAGACAGAGATAAAGAACTAGTATGGAGACAGAGATAAAGAACTAGTATGGAGACAGAGATAAAGAGGGGGTCAGATGGCTGAGCGGTTAGGGAGTCGGGCTATTAATCCTTGGGCAAGGCACTTCACCCTATTTGCCTCGGGGGAAATGTCCCTGTACTTACTGTAAGTCGCTCTGGATAAGAGCGTCTGCTAAATGACTAAATGTAAATGTAAAGAACTAGTATGGAGACAGAGATAAAGAACTAAAGGAATGGATGAAAAGACAGAGGGGGGGTTTTCCTTTCTGCCTCTACCAAAGAATGGGTTTCATCTATATTCATAGTTATGTTGCCATGGACAACCAGCAGCTCTCAAGAAGAGTGGTGTGGAAAAATGAAGGGCCACTGTCCGAAAGGATCATAGATACGTTTCTGAATTAAAATAGTTTCTGATATGTTTTTGTATTCAATTTAGATATGGTAGTCTGAGCTCCCTCCATATTTATTGATGTGGTGACTTGTGTCTAATGAATCATTCAGAGTTGTGACATCTCATGTCAGCTTGCCTTTTGCGGTGACATTTCAGACAGCTGTGCAGTCTGAACACCAACCACACTAGTGATGAAATCAGATCAACTACAGCAGCTAATGTGAAGCCAGTCAGAACAATTGAGAAGCCCACTGGAATCAGGCTGCGGTTGATGGTCACATTCTGCTCTGCAGGAGCTGCTGTTTCTCAGGCATACAGTGCAGTACAGTTCATGGTTAAAGTATTATAGTAGGACAAGCAGTATTTCAGTGTGCAGGTCTTTCCTTCATTTTTCACTTGCTGCTTCCAGTGTGCTATTTTACTGAACACTCAGGAGTGATCATATATTCATCCCTGCTGCTCTGAGGGACATTATTCACATCGTATTCATCAAAATGTTCTTCAAATACTTTTCACCATTCTTTGCTCTACAGTGTTGTCCCATGTTCCCATAGGAACACAGACGCACGCACTGACACACTCACGTGTACACATCCAGGCTCCTGTGCTGATTCAGAAACAACTAAACAAACGACCCGGATGGAGGCAGAGAGAGAGAGGGGAGGTGGGGTGTTACTGAGAGAGTACAGTACTGTCCACTGGAATGTATAAGTGTTAAATCAGTCTGTCTGTGTGAGTGGGGTGTGGGACTGGGTGAGTGGGGCGATGGGGGTCCGGCTAGCCAGAAGTCATACAGGCCCCTCAGTCATCCCCTCCAGGGGCAGCGAGGTGGCGTTGTCGCTGGGCTGGGCATCGTCCTGGGCAGAGGGCATCTGGGTGGAGCTGGTGAGACTGGCGTACGGCAGGTGGCAGTCCGTGTGCAGGAAAGAAGGGTAGTGCTGCCGGTAGGAAATGTAGGCGAAGATGATACCAATCACTCCACCGACAAACGCATCTGCAACAGGCACAAGACAAACACTGGTATTGGGAATTTACAAAGTACAATGTACAAGCAGATGAATCCTTGTGGATTACATTTAAATGTAATATCTACATGCATAACAATTATTCTGGTATAAGAAACTGTGAATCATTCTTTCTGCCTGGCTGCTAGGGGTAGGGGGGTGTAAGGCTTCGTGGTTGTATTGTATGACATGTAACATTTCTTTAGTTTTTTGGGGCTCTGGTGGATGTAGGGACTGATGGAGAGCTATAGCATATGTCCATATATCCATAATCATCCACATGTATTGATACAGGGAAGTCAGTGAAAAATAATGACCAATTTACGACCTGTACATTCCCTGAATCACTAAAGCCCCCGGAGTGGTCCCTCTGTCAAGAGAGATGATCATTAGCCTCTCAGCTATTAGCAACAGCCTGAAACATTTCCTAGTCACTGTAAATGGATAAAATATGGTGCTGTCAAGGTACCTGGCAGATACATTGAATTATGAGCGAGCATTCTACGCTTCACAACAAACCACCATCTGTGAGACGTAAAATCACCATCTGCACCACAGGCTGCACCTCTGACAAGCTTAGCTTGACTGGTAATTGTCTAAAAAGTTTTCAGTTGCTCCAGTTCTGGTTGTAACTGAAACTGACCCCATACCTTCACCTCAGGACCATAGACTAGTTTCCTCCAGCATGATGGAGTATTGATAGCCTACTGGTATCATCCCATCTACCCGGTTCAGCTAATACCTACAGACACCGTTTACCATAGCTCCAAATTGAGGCCCACAAGTTTAATGGAGCACAGAACACCTCTGTTGCTTCACTGTGTCCCCCAGCTAGGAGGCAGGGGGATGGAGGAGGTCTATTACAGAGGCTGGACACCAGGAATATGTAAACAGCCTTGTGTTTGTTAAGGAAATCTGTGTTTCTTTACAGTCCAGAAGTTCTTATAGGCCTTCAGACTTCATGAATAAAATGTGATGTTAATTAGGTTTAATAATACTTGAGTTTATGGAGAAAAATCCCATGGACATATGGTGTCCTGTAAAAGTAATTAACGCTTGTGACAGCAGTGTCATCAAACTGTACTGTCGCCTGTCACATACTCTCTGTCTCTGTCTGTCTCTCTCTCTCTCTCTCTGTCTGCCTGTCTGTCTGTCTGTCTGTCTGTCTGTCTCTATGTCTGTCTCTGTCTCTCTCTTTGTCTCTCTGTCTATATGTCCCTCTTTCTGTTTATGCTGATTTTACAGTGGAGCTGGGGAGTGTAATTGCATTGTTTCTCCCCGGTTGTAGTTCCATGCTAAAAGAGAAGCCCTGTCACCAGAAGCGGTGTTCGAGGAGACTCATGCAGATTCAGAGATGCTCATCAACAGGAGGAAAACATGACAGACTCTCACTGGAACACTATGAGGCCTGTTTCGCCTGGCTGCTGGGTGCTCTTCACATCCTTTGTATTGAGTCTAGGTGGTGATTATACACTTACAGCATGTTAGAATTGAGCACAACTAGAACCATTCACAACCTGTGAAGTTGATGAATGGTTGTGAGTAGGGAAGTATCTAGTGAATCACACACACCCCATCTGAGCTCTGCAGGGTGCACTGTCTGGACTAAGGAGACAGGAGACGGACCTTGCCAGTGGTGTTTGTAGTCGCAGGTACGGGACAGGGCGATCATCATGGCGCTGTAGAGGGGCAGCACCATGGCACACAGACGCCAGCTGCGCCCACGACCCGCCACCGTGAAGCACTGCAGCTTCCCTGCCAGGTAGAAGGAGGTGAAGCCGAGGCCAGAGAACGCAACTGACAGAGAGATGGAGAGACAGAGAGAGAGACAGATAGAGATACAAAGAATGTGTGAAGGACGTCTTATAAGTACATGTTACAGTTGGCAAAAACAGGTGAGTCATATCTGTCTACACACCTATTCCTTTACCTGCACTCTCTTACAATTATTAACTACTCAAACATGTTAGCATGGGCCCACCATATGTCTGATACAACAGAGATATGAACAGGCTGTAGGTGATCCATCTGTGTTGGTGAGATGTGAGATACCCTGTCTGCACTCCCTCCTCCCCTCCAGCAGCCCAGTGGAGGTCTGCCGTGAGCTTGATGGCCATGAGGATAAGAACGATCGCCACCTGATTGTGTGAATTTAAGGCGTATGATGGAGTTGCAAGAGGCTACGGAAGGACAGGGTCATTAGTTGAGCGCTCTGGCCAAACAGCCTCCATCAGCTGCCCATTTGTCACCAGGCCCAAAAACCACAGGAGAATACTAAGCATACACATGCAGCCCTCAGAAGAGGGAGGGAGGGAGGGGGATGGAGGTACAAGGAGAAAGAGAGGCTCCAGGGAGGGTAGGGTAGGCAAAGTTGGCTCATTTATGCATCAAACATTTTAGTCGTCTCTCCACTCAGCAGTTTACTTTGATGTAAAATTTGATGTAAATGTAAAGCTTTTCAGTTTTATTTGGTTATATTTTGCTACCACCCTCCCGCTCTTCTAATCTAAGGTGGCTAAGGTTTAATATTTTACACGCTACCTTAGGAGCGCTTGCGCAGATTACATAGTTTTCTATTGACTGTGCGCCGCGCCAATGAGACCCTAACCCTAAGCAATTACTGAAACATGGGAACAGAAGAGGATGAAAAGAAGATGAAAAGGCTTGGCTCTGAATTAAGGGTTTTATGTTCATATAAGTTATGTTTAAAATATATCAAAACTATATTGCCTTCAATGATGAGGGATAAAGGTAAGACTAAGCAGATTTAAAAAAGCCAGCACAAGCAAAACCACAACAAATAAAAAATCAGTTCTGCATGTTGCAACATCAAGGTTCTGATGTTGCATAGACGTTAGCAGACACCTTGTTGGGTGTTAATGAAGAAGGAGAATAACATGGGAAGGTGTCTTTCAGGATTTCTTCCAGGCAGGGCCATCTGGCTTGTGATTATAGCAGCATACTCTCCAGACACTGATATTAATGGTTCTGACACACCAAGTATTCCTGATTGTAATATGGTTTAAGCCCCATCTTTAATGCCTGTCAAAGTCTTAACTTCAGCACTGGTAGAAAACGATTTAGTACTTTAGGGTAGAGTGTGTTCCAGAAGATAAAGTGGAGCGAAAACTCCTTAACAAATTCATCAGTCCAGAGGGTTAGTTAACATGATCAGTCAGGGCAAGGGATCAGTCCAGAGAGTTAGTTAACATGATCAGTCAGGGCTAGGGTTAGGGATCAGTTCAGGGGGTTAGGTTAGTTAACATCACTTCATAGTGTGTTCATAGAGGAGTGCCTTGTGCTCCACTGGTCTTGCATGCTTGGCAATGAAACAAGATTATTATCCAAAATCAGCATTTATCATTCTCAGAGAGATAAAAGTGTCTGCAATCCCAGCGGTACTGTTCACTCTCCATGAAGCCTGTTTCCATCTAACATCAGAATAGCTGGAGCCTCCATCTCTCCTCTCCATAGGTCTCCCTCTCCACTGGCCCCGGCCATCTGTCCACCTCATCTCTCTTTCCTGAAGCGGTTCTTATGAACAGAGCCACAGTGACCTGCTCAGCTCCAGGGCTTTCTTCATAATTGTCTTGTTTACTGCTGTGCAGTCATTATGCTAAATGGGTCACAGTCATTTTAATGTAGACAAAAAGCAAGCATGTACTGCTACAGTACATGGCCTTTAAAGCAAAAAGCTTGACAGTGCAAGACAAAGACAGAGTTTACAGGTATAACCGGGTCTTTGCAGCCACACCTTGACAAACAAAATGCAGTAGCTGTTGACCACTACAGAAAGTTTTGAATTATTTAACATACTGCTGGAAATAAAATTGCTTGCAGAGCAGTATGGCCTAAAACAGACCTTTCACTTCCTTGATTCCACAGACAGAATGTAGCCAGACAGTGAAGAAGAAGAGAAAGTTTGGTTTGAAGAGATGTTTTTAGTGCTCTAAATAAAGAGGAAGCTCTAAATTCTTAACCTAACCTCTATCCAGTGTTGTGCATGAACGCGTTGTTGAACGCGTTATTGAACACGTTCATTTTTATGAGAACGATGAACTAAACGCAACTTAATGACAAATAATGAATTTGAACGGTGAACACGTTCATATTATTTAAGGTCTAGCTAAAACGTTACGGAACGTTTTCCTTCTCCTGAGGAGAGACGCTGTCTAAATCGAATGCTTGCACCATGTCTCAGTGCCCGTAAAATTTTCGCTACGTAGCCTAACCTAAACCAACTAACTCGACTTCGCACTACGTTACCCATGATTCTTCGCACACACGTAGACCAAACAAGCAACGTATTCCAAGACAACAGCTCTCCGTCTCATAAAAATGGCGTGAAAGCTGAGACGCACTCAGCGACTACATCTGATCTGATGCACCTTTATTATTTTTTGCAGGATTTTTACACACAGTACACACACACCTTAAAACTAAGGAATTAATTGAACTATGAACTAGTTCAGAATTTAAATGGTGAACTATTAACGTGAACGATTCATATTTACTTGTATGAACTGAACTTTGAACTAGTTCATGAGAGGTATGAATGTGCACAACACTGCCTCTATCATATTCAA
Source organism: Osmerus eperlanus (assembly GCF_963692335.1). Taxonomy (NCBI): domain Eukaryota; kingdom Metazoa; phylum Chordata; class Actinopteri; order Osmeriformes; family Osmeridae; genus Osmerus; species Osmerus eperlanus. Next base: position 22,774,325 of record NC_085023.1, read on the forward strand.
TTGTTTTCACAGATGTCTTCATAGCAATGATGCATGTGTGTACGTGTATGCATGCACTCACAAGTGTAGATGAGTGTTTGTATGTGCATACACGCGTTCACGTGTGTGTCCATGTGTGTGTGTGCGCTTTTATGTGAGTGTGTGGATGCCAGCTGTGACTCACAGAAGGATTAGTGTGTCTGTGTGTGCTTGGAGTTTGGCTCTAGCTGTACCTCACAGGAGGATACAGTAGGTGTATGTGAGGATTTGTGTGTGAGGAAGTGTGTGTGTGTGTAGCTGATGGCTGTGACTCACAGGAGGAGTGACTGCTAGGGAAGCTCTTGCGGCCCTCTGACACCAGGTCCGGCTCCCCAGTACACAGCATCTTAGCGTTTAACTGCCCGTCTGGGAAGCAGCGCTGGAAATAGTCCGGCCTGGGTCTGGGTGGGGGTAACTACAGTTATACAGACAACTAATCCCTAACACCAACAATATAACACTCTGTATGTGCCAGGAAAAAAATCCTCACAAACACAAACAACAACAAAAACACATTGCAAATGTAATAGAGTGGCCTTGCTCCATCAGAGGTACACTCGGACGACATTCTCCCCTCACTGGGATCGAACCCGCCACCTCTGACATCCCAAGCACGACCACTACCAGCTACGCCAACGAAAAGCTAGCTCTTCGCTGGCGCGGGTGGCCTGATACATACCTGAGAAATGAGTTTAACCGATCACTGGCTACACACACATTAATTAAGTGGCTGCAAGGAGCAATACGGTTCTAGGGCTGTTTGTCCAATTTATCACAAGCCTCACAAAGAAGACACATTTTTTGCCTGCAAACAAAATCAGACATTCTGCATCCTCTGAATCGCTCGTTACCTGCCCACTATCAGCTTGATGGTGTTTGTGAAGACTCCATTCAAAGCCAAAGCCAGGGAGACCGCTGTAGAATAGAAAAGCATCAATATCACCACATTTTTATCAGGGTGAGCAACAGGAAACTGATATTTCTCTTGGAGACAGTGTAGCATGTCTTATGTAGATAAAAGTTTATGTTTTTACAGTGAGAGCTGTGAGGTGTCCATATGTGTTTAACAGCTGATTCAAGTGGCTTGGTGGAGGTTCTGGATAGGTACAAATGATCTAATCTTAATCGCCTGATAGGTGCTGTGATCTCATCTGAATCGTCTGATATGTGCTGTGATCTCATCTTAATCACCTTGTGCTGCTGGAGCTGCCAGCAAAATACTGTGAGTTCCTTCAAAAATGGGATTGTACCAAGAGTGAGGACTCAAACAAGGAGTAGGGGCCGAGATATGATTCAAGTTTTTTCCTCGTTAATTTTTTTTGCATACGTTTTAGCCTTGGTTTGTAAGGTACATTTGAGATGTCTTTACTAGTGCTACTAGGGGAATGTCCCTGTACTTGCTGTAAGTCGCTCTGGATAAGAGCGTCTGCTAAATGACTAAATGTAGTGCTTCTCTCTCTCTGCTTTGAAAATGACTGCCCTGAAACTTGTTTAAGACCATAAATAAATCCTTCCGAAATAAGCTATGTTCGTAATGATCGTTCAATAATACAGTATATTATGTTGTAAAGAACTGTATATACAGTAAAAATGTGTTGACATTGTGTGTTTCATATTGTTATTCATGTGTACATATTGTTTTAGTGAGCGAGGTTGAGATATGATTATGCAGGACAGATCGTTCAGCTCAGCCTCAGAGTGGTCTCCTCTGGCCAACAACAGAACTGAACCCCAGACTGTAAATGTCTCTGACTAATGTGACTCTGTAATACTGGATTACATGATCTTCTCCAAGCTCGTGGCGCTGATTTATCAGAGAAATGCATGTAAGCAGGCTGTAATAGTTCATTTATATGATCATTACAGTGTCCTGTGAGACATTTGAGGCTTTGATGAAGTATTAAGTAGTCCTGCATGAAGGGCAGATGGGAAGACTTTCTAAACCCTAACACTCTCTGCTACTTGCTATCATTTTCCAACTCCCGCTCTTGGCTAAATTATGTCTTAATTATGACCCTTTCTCTACTGTGGAGGGTCGTCTTTCCTTTGATGTGTGGTGTTAATCCTGGTTGCTGCTCCTCTGTAGTGTGTAATGCATCTGATGAAGTACTGCACTGGATAGAAGACTCTACTTTAATGATATAAGCAGAAGTGTCTTTGTGTCTTTTTTCTTCATTCTTTCTATATCTCTGTCTGTCTGTTTGATTGGGTTTGTGTTCAACTTTCTTGCTTAATTCTCTGTTGCCTCCATCCCTGCAGGCCCTAACCCTAACCCCACACTCAGAAGGAACAACGAGAACCAACACAACACCCAGACAGCGTGTGCAGAGTTAAACTAATAGCATGAAATGTAAATGGATGCAAGCGTTCATGTCTGCTCTGCCAGGAATCAGCAGCAACTAGACATGGAGCAGAGCAGACACATTAAAATCTGTGAAATAAAACATTTATTTAACTATAGAAAGTGCATGCAGATGTGTAGAGCTGCTGGTTAGGGTTATATGCATGCATGTAATACATATCTACACCTGGGGCCAGTTGCATAAACTTGGTTTAAGACTAGTCTTAGCCTTACACTGTCTTAAATTGTCAGGTTAGACTAGTCTATTTTAAGCTTGTCTGTTGCATAAATAGTAAGACTGACTTAATTTGAGGTCAAAAAGTTAGCCACCTCTCCCCCTGGCTAAACCTTGCGGTAAGGGCTGAGTTGCTATGCCAACGATCTGTTAGTAGGCTACGTCATTATCTTAGCATAATTTATTACATAAGGAAATAAGTGTGTTATTTGTAACTGCAGAAAATGTTGACTGGGTTCTGCTTTTCCGCAGAATAAAACGTCATTTTATTAAACGAGTGAGTAGATGACAACATAACTAACTTTATTGACGCTAGCACCAGCCATCTGCGTTGGAGTTGTTGATAAATGGAAGTAGTGTTGGGGTTAAATAAAGAAGCTTAAAAACGCATACACTATTTGTTAATAAGACAACTTTTTTTTTTTCAATTTTACATACACCTCTGTACATACTCACACATGTACACACCCACACCTGTACACACCGACACCTGTACACACCTACACCTGTACACACCCAGACCTGTACACACCCACACCTGTACATACCTAGACACGCCTCCTTAATTTCGGTCTTGTCTGTCCTTCTGATGATCTTCACTACAAAGATCACCGCCAGGGGAGTTAGGAATGAAATTGCCTGTGAGGAAAAGAAGAGAGAAAAAGACAAAGGTTAAGTAGATCTTTTCTCTTTTTCAAGGCTTGTCATGAAGGGTTGCCTGGTTTGTCACAAAATGACATTCCTTGTTGATGGGAAATATGCACATGAAATCTACAATAAAATGTTTTCCTTATCTGCTGATTTGAAATGAACAAACCCCTTGAAACAATACGCTCTGTCGTCAAATTCTTATGAGATAGAGATCCTTGGATCATTTACCCCAACTCTGAAAATGTCATTTCCAAATAGGAACTGTTACAGTTCGAACAGGACACTTTTAAGAGTGTCTTTGTAATCCATGGCAATGAGAAGAACATGATTCATAATCAGTGAATATTAACATCCCTTTGGCTGAAACATAATTGCAGGTGTGGAAGTCTGGAGTTTTACAGATAACTGGTGGACGGATGTTGTTCTCTCAATCATGCAGGAGCTTTCCTCGCTAACATCCTCAATTCAATTTATCATATCATGTCATAGAATCGTCTTCAAGGAAGAAGCACAAAAGGTGTTTCACTGGGAGATAACATCTTCTGGAATCTGATGATCCAGGGAGAAATGACCTCACTTTTGCCCAAAGGAAGGATGGTCAATTATTAGGTCTATCAATACAATAAAGTATAAATTAAGACGGATTTGAGAGACCGCAGATAGAGTGCGGCTAGTCTGGTTTGTTATATGTTTTGGAAACTGCAAAGGCAGCTCGGGTCCAAGACGGATTCGAGAGACCGCAGATAGAGTGCGGCTAGTCTGGTTTGTTATATGTTTTGGAAACTGCAAAGGCAGCTCGGGTCTAAGACGGATTCAAGAGATCGCAGATAGATTGCGGCTAGTCTGGGTTGTTATATGTTTTGGAAACTGCAAAGGCAGCTCGAGTCTAAGACGGACTCGAGACACCGCAAAGACTGCGGCTTATATGTGCTTTTGATTCCCGCAAAGACTGCGGCTTGTATTTTGTTTTGTTCCATTTTCATTTATATTGTTTTTATTATTATTGTTTGGTTTTATTGATTTTATGTAAAGCACATTGAGCTGCAATTCTTGTATGAAATGTGCTATATAAAGTCTTATTATTATTATAAAATACTATTATTTGTATGAACTACTAATGAGTACCTCAAAGGAGATGGGAGACATTGCCATCCCAAAGGGATTTCAGCTGAAGTCTGAATCTGAATATAAATTGTGTGACTTTGATATCAGGGTTCATACATAAATACAATTTCCAGTTTTCCAATATTTTGGGTCGGTACTGTATTAGTGTGAGGGTATGTGTGGGTGTGTGTATTGACAGTATGTGTTTATGTTCGTGTGTACTTTAGATACAAGCTGAGTCTGGTGTTACACCTTGGCGAAAGGCACCGAAACGTAATCTAAGCAGAGAAAGTCATTTCCGTCTTTTTTTCATTTACAGATAAATTCTACCCTCAAGGACGTTTTCAGATCGAGACACTGATGCTGAAAGCTTCTACTGTGGCTGCAAGCTTCTACTGATGCTTGTAGTCTGCTCTGAAGGGTCTCTGTATGGTTTTACTATCCTGTTATTGAGTACAAGGAACGCAGTTTCTGACAGCTGTCCCTTTATTGGGAAATAGAGGGTTAAGGTCACAGTTATTGGGACATAGAGGCCGGGGATGTTAGTTTAATGGACTAAAGGCCGAATATAATTCACAGTACATGTAGTGGTGCATACTTTGTGCACATCTCCCTGTCCCTTAACACAAACGCAAGATGCAATACCAACAGAAAATTGTGAACAGTAAAATAGAAAACAGTGAAGAAGTAGAATACACAACTGCAGTAAATATGTGAGCTGGCTCGTAATTAGACATAAAGACATACATTAGCAATACCTCCTCCTATGTCGCCTTGGTTACTGCTGTTGTACAAATTCTGAAGGAGTTGTCAACGTATTTAGTTACAAAATGTTTTGTCGCTGACCTGCCTTCTAGTGGACATAGCTTTTTTAAATCAATGTTGACATAAAGAACGCAGTGGAGTATGTGAACAATGTCTATGTCTAAGCACTTGGGGAAAACTTAATTAGCAACAGACATGTTTTATACAAACAATTCTGAGGAAATTTACTACAATTACACTGGAATTATGTATGTAAATTAATTATAATTATAAAGAGATAGCAACAGTGAGGGGTTGTTATTACATTCTGACATCAAAATCAAGACCTATTCTGTTCCTTAGGCAACAGGCACAGATAATTCCTGTTTAACAGATACATTATTATGGGTTTTACCAACCCACTAGTAACTAGTTGTTAACGCCTCTTCAAACGTTAATCTCTGTTGCTTTAGTGCCTGTTATAGATTGAGAGTTAGATTCCTTACTGTATGGTTTCTGTGTTTGCCAGTAGGGAACCTAAGTGTGTGTGTTTATTGATAACCTTCATCACCCTCCAATGCCCTTTGCCTACCTTAGAAATAATCTCCATAGAGACAAGATATTTATCCAAGGACTATTGATCCCAAGGATCATATTTATCAACAAATTATTTAGTCCTCAATAGGAGAATTTGAGGGTTCAAACCATTAATCTAAATGAGATTCTATTGTGCACATTTCTTAAAAGCCAGTAAAGCTACTGATGCAGTTTTAACGTATGTGGAGGGAGAAAAAGAGATGAGAGCATGAGAAAAAGACAGAAGAGAGAGCGAGAGAAGATATACAGAGATTGAGAAAGTGTGGACATCTGGATCTTTTTTTTCAACTTACAAACATGACTCTCTTGGGGATGTGGTCAGACTCGACCAGAGGGTTCTTGTAAAGCCAGAGCTCTTCCGGATGGATCACCCTCTCGAATGGCTCCAGGAACTCTGTGAACCTGAGCAGAGAAGCAGAGTGTGTCAGTATTGGTGCGAACACTAAACTAAATGTACATAAACCTTCTTGTTTTACCTCCCAGTCTCTCTGCTTCAATCCCCTCAGGGGAAATTAGACACAAAGCACTGAGTTATCCATAGTCAACCCTCCATGACTATTCAAACATCACACCATATCTGATTGTAGCCTTCGGCGAGAGCACAACCTTTGTTCTCTCACATATATATTTATTATTGTTTATTTTCGCCCCCCTAAAACTCAGTCAATATTTGGCCTACATACACAACGGCGGTGTCAAAAGGTTCGTCTTGGTAGCGATTGCGTTGCTTCTATTGGAATTTACGTTCCGTTGCATGGTTTGGGCTTCAGTTAAGTTTTTGTGGCGAAAAGTGAAGCTAACGGTGGCTAATTTGCTAGCCACAGTCACTGACGTTACTAACGTCACTACCGTCACGAAAACACGCGTGACTACCTGTAGCAGAACATTCGTTTCGCATCTGTTAACTTGGGGGATAGCTAGGCTAACTATAGCTTTACTGCAAGGCAGCTGCAGAAACGCCACAAGCAAAGCGGCCAGGGTGATAACTATTTACTCATTTTACTTTGTGATGTGAAACACTATTATGAAATGTAATGTACAATATTAGCTGATATTATTAAGGAAGTAGACCCACATCTACTTTCGGAAACGGTAGTCTACTATTTAGGTGGAGTCAGGTGGCTGAGCGGTTAGGGAGTCAGGCTAGTAATCTGAAGGTTACCGGTTCGATTCCTGGCTGTGCCAAATGACGTTGTGTCCTTGGGCAAGGCACTTCACCCTACTTGCCTCGGGGGGAATGTCCCTGTACTTACTGTATGTCGCTCTGGATAAGAGCGTCTGCTAAATGACTAAAAATGTAAATGTATTTCACTGAAGCATTAGCATGACATTAGCCTCTGTTGCCCGGGCAACACATACTACAGTGGTCTATGATGTATCTGTTTTCAATCGTTAAAATAAACATTCCTCACATATACATTTTCGTTGTAGGATTAATTATGACATTAGATTACAAGTAAACGATTTGTGGGTGAAATTATCATTACCTGTGGTTTCAAACCAGTGTTGCTCACTGCAACGCTGTAGCCTACGCGAGACACACAACAAAAACATCTAACATACACAGCTGTTTAGGAAGTCAAACGGCGACAGAACATGTTCGGCACTCCCCTTACTTAAATCAAAAGTCTATCTAACTACTAACCTGAACTTCATTGCCACAGCATAAACTTTGTCAATCTGTTCATGAAAATAATTAATTTCAGCCTAAACCGTACAACGGAACGTTTAATCGAATTCAACCAACGCAATCGCTACCGAGACGAACACAGCAGTAGTCTAGTACTGTACCGTAGTAGTAGAATTTACCGGGGCAGCTTCTCCACACAGGGCTATATCGCATTTTGCGTTGTTACCTTACAATGATCGCTACCAGTGAGCTTTTTATGAATGAGCGATTTTCCACTAAATAAATGTCAAGCTTATTTACGTTTTGGGGGGCATATTTTCAGTTAGCAGATGGTACTGTTTGAATCGCGATTCCATCTTCTACTGCCGAGTAACGTCATAGAATAATCTTCAAAGGGGGTTCTTTATTAATGAATGAATGCAATGAGTAGGCTAAATGCATGAAAATATCACGAGAAGGGAAAAACTTAAAAGGACGTTTAAGTCATAGAGATTAGGTCCATTTGTACACCGGTCTGCCAAATGTATTCTTTTTGATTCAACGATGAGGCTGCCTCTTGCAGGGGAAATGAGAAGACATCCATTTCATTCTACACTTCACTCGTATTTTCAGTTGTAAATGAGCAGCAAAAAAAAAATGCTTTTAAATCTATGTAATCTTTATAAATAATAAGTATGCATTTTTATATAAAATATAGAAATATCAGTTGTAAAAATGTCATTAAAAAACGGACCCCTGTCCAACCGACGCAAGCAAGCACACCCTACAATTTCCCCAGAAATTGTACCTTCTCTAGTTATCTGCTGTACTTACAAAAAAAAGTGTTTTCAATAAAATCAGAAATATCAGTTGTAAACATTTCATAAAAAAACCGACCCCCCCTGTGCAACCGACGCAAGCAAGCACACCCTACAATTTCCCCAGAAATTGTACCCTCTCTAGTTCATATTACTCTTGCATTCCTAAACTCAAATCCCAGTATGCACTGTGGCGGTAGTCTCTCCTTTGACATTTCAGTCAAAGTCAGTACTGTATAGGGAAATGTGAAAATATTTACCTTTTTCATGAGCTGAAAATAATTCCAGTTTTGATCTCTAATCAGCGCATGGGGTCATATTTTTTCCTTTGGCAGAGAAACAGCTTTCTCTAACATATTTCCCTAGGCTTGGCGTCTCTATTGAGTTTCTACCACATATTTTTCCCTTGCATATTAAATTGTCATAATATTATAACACAGGATCAGAGTGTCGCTCCAGCTGAGGCAGTCCTTCAACCAATTCATCAGGAACCAGAGATTCCATCCACTCACTCAGGATCCAAAGGCTGTAAAACAAATTACATTACTCCATTTGAATTCACAGGCCAATACGAGAGCAATCATGAGCCTGTTCATTAGAGGTCAGGGCAGGGGGCCTGTTTGTCACTGATCCTCCTCACTAATCATATTAGAGGAGCTCAGCTGAAGCTGAGACTCGCAGCATGGTGCCCAACTCAGACCCCTGAGGAGGGGATGCTCATAGGTTGTGTGTGTATGTGTTTGTGTGATGGAAGAAAGACAGAGAGAGAAATAAGAATCAGTAAGTGGTCACAAACAAGGAATTTACTTTGGTGGGCATGTAAACATAATGAACAAAATAAAATGTAGAAAATGTACAACAAAATACTGGCAGAGCTATACAATATTATATAACATATGATAAAATAAAATAATGTAATATAAAATAATAGAGAATAAAATAATACAGAATACAAATAATACTGAATGTGGTAAAGTGACAGAGTGTCAGTTTGGGGCCTTGTTGATAAGGCTAGTTGCGGAAGGAAAGAAACTGTTCTTATGGCGTGAGGTTTTGACTTTGGTGGCTTTTGGCGAGGTTTTGGTCCTGATGGACCGCAGCCTTCTGCCAGAGGGGAGTGGCTGAAACAGAGTGTGTCCAGGGTGGGAGGAGCCACAATCTTCCTCACACGCCTCAGGGTCTTCGAGGTGTGCAGATCCTCGAGGGTAGGCAGATTGCAGCCAATCACTTTTTCAGCGGATGATACGCTGCAGTCTGCTCTTGTCCTTGGCAGTGGCAGCAGCATACCAGATGGTGATGGAGGAGGTGAGGATGGACTCAATGATGGCTGTGTAGAAGTGCACCATCGTTGTCCTTGGCAGGTTGAATTTCTTCCGCTGCCTTGGGAAGTACATTCTCTGTTGTGCTTTCTTGGTGAGGGAGCTGATGTTCAGTTCCCACTTGAGATCCTGGGAGAGGATAGTTCCCAGGAAGCGGAAGGACTCCACAGTGTTGACTGGGGAGTCGCACAGGGTGATGGGGGTGAGTGGGGCTTTGTTCTCTCTAAAGTCCACAACCATCTCCACTGTCTTGAGAACATTGAGCTCTAGTTGTTCTGGCTGCACCAGGCACCAGGGATCTCATTTATAAACGTTGCGTACGCACAAAACGGGGCTGAAAATGTGCGTACGCCACTTCTCACGCAAAGGTTGTGATTTATAAAAAACTAACTTGACGGGAGAATGTGCGGTCCTCCACGCAAACTCTGATCCCACTGCTGTGGCCACCAAATAGGCCTAATGTGTTTTTTTGCTCCTCCACCTCGCCTATGTATGTCAATGTCAGTGTCTGAAAGTTGCGCCTTTTCGTTCTTTCCCCTCCTGACATCATGATTCAAGAACAATCGCATGCCAGGGCCATTAATCTACTGGATTAGCATTCATGAGGTGCTTTACATTGACCATTTATGGTTAAAAAGGGGCGTGTTCAGGGCGGGGTAAAATGCTGATTCACGTACGCACACTTGTGGGTAATCTGTGATTTATAAAGAGAACATTGCTTACAGGTGTGCGTACGCACGGTTTTATAAATCAGATTTTTTGGGGGCGTACGCCATTTTAGGCTTATGGGCGTACATACACTTTTAGTAAGAATCCTACGCACAGTTTTATAAATGAGACCCCAGGTTGTCAGCTCCCAACCTATAATCAGAGATGATCCCAATGAGGGTGGTGTCGTCCGCAAACTTCAGCAGTTTGACAGACGGATTACTGGAGGTGCAGCTGTTGGTGTACAGGGAGAAGAACAGAGGGGAAAGGACGTAGCCCTGAGGAGATCCGGTGCTGATGGACCGAGAGTCAGAGACTTGTGTTCCCAGCTTAATGCACTGCTTCCTGTCAGACAGGAAGTCTGTTATCCACCTGCAGGCGGAGTCGGGCAAGGTCAGCTGGGAGAGCTTGTCCTGAAGCAGGGCTGAAGTCCACAAACAGGATCCTGGCGGAGGATGCTGGGGAGTCCAGGTGCTGTAGCGTGAAGTGGAGGGCCATGTTAACTGCGTCATCCACAGACCTGTTGGCTCTGTAGGCAAACTGCAGGGGGTCCAGGAAAGGGTCCGTGATGGCTTTGAGGTGTGCCAGCACCAGGCGCTCGAAAGACTTCATTACCACAGAGGTCAGGGCGACGGGTCTGTAGTCATTATGTCCTGTTGGCCTTGGCTTTTTGGGCACAGGGTTGATGGGGGAGGACCTGAGACAGGCTGGCACATGGTATGTCTCCAGGGAGGTGTTGAAGATGTTGGTGAACACCAGAGACAGCTGGAAAGCATGTTTAGTATATCCATCAACGAGAGGTTGTGCTGAGAGAGCAGGACAACAAAACCTGAGGAATGGAAGCATCTGAAAGTAAGTGCCTGTATTGTATGCCAAACAGGATCAGACATAAGCAGGGTGAAGGGAACAGAGAACAAAGGAGGAGAAAGCAGAGAGAGGGAGACGTTGAGCCTTTCTGTACACAGACCACGACCAGCTAATTGTTTTTCCAGCCAACAGCCATGGTTACAGTCATTCATCAAAGCTAGAGAAGGACCCCAGGCCTTCTGACACAGACTTTGTCCAGATAGATGAGTGTAGCGACCAGCTGGGAATTCAAGCCACAGGCCCCAGCAACACAGGTGGACGGTGTGCAGTTTGAGTTGTCTTCATTTTCTCTCTGCTTCCCTGTTTCTCACAGAAACCTTTTGCTAAAGTGGCCAGAACATTGGTCAAGGGCCACAGGGAACAGAATATGGTCAAGGGCCAGAGGGCACATGGTCAAGGGCCAGAGGGCACATGGTCAAGGGCCAGAGGGAACAGAACATGGTCAAGGGCCAGAGGGCACATGGTCATGGGCCAGAGGGCACATGGTCAAGGGCCAGAGGGCACATGGTCAAGGGCCACAGGGAACAGAATATGGTCAAGGGCCAGAGGGCACATGGTCATGGGCCAGAGGGAACATGGTCAAGGGCCAGAGGGAACATGGTCAAGGGCCAGAGGGAACATGGTCATGGGCCAGAGGGCACATGGTCAAGGGCCAGAGGGCACATGGTCAAGGGCCACAGGGAACAGAACATGGTCAAGGGCCAGAGGGAACATGGTCAAGGGCCAGAGGGCACATGGTCATGGGCCAGAGGGAACATGGTCAAGGGCCAGAGGGCACATGGTCAAGGGCCACAGGGAACAGAATATGGTCAAGGGCCAGAGGGCACATGGTCATGGGCCAGAGGGCACATGGTCAAGGGCCACAGGGAACAGAATATGGTCAAGGGCCAGAGGGCACATGGTCATGGGCCAGAGGGAACATGGTCAAGGGCCAGAGGGAACATGGTCAAGGGCCAGAGGGAACATGGTCAAGGGCCAGAGGGAACATGGTCATGGGCCAGAGGGCACATGGTCAAGGGCCAGAGGGCACATGGTCAAGGGCCACAGGGAACAGAACATGGTCAAGGGCCAGAGGGAACATGGTCAAGGGCCAGAGGGCACATGGTCATGGGCCAGAGGGAACATGGTCAAGGGCCAGAGGGCACATGGTCAAGGGCCACAGGGAACAGAACATGGTCAAGGGCCAGAGGGCACATGGTCAAGGGCCACAGGGAACAGAACATGGTCAAGGGCCACAGGGAACAGAACATGGTCAAGGGCCAGAGGGCATTGGGAAGTGCTTTCCAGTGCAGAGGGTGAGAAGAATTGTAGACTATAAATTGTTTTGAATAGTTAAACTAATCCGAGTTCTGATACTTTTGAAAAGTAAAGTTATTTTATCGCCCAGTTCTAATCTATTTATAGGTTTGGTGAATTGCTTCAAAGTTTAAATGCAAATAAATAATCACGTCAGGCTGCTTATCTGAATCACATTCCTTGTCCCATAAAACTCTCAGGGTAGACTCCTTCAATGCAAACTAAATATAAAATTTGATTATAATTTTATAATCTAAAATTTCTTATTTGACAGAGTCTGAAGTAAACATTTCATCAGTCTGTCCTATGGCTTTCATTTAGATTCACTGATGCCTTACAGAGCAGTATGAGAGGAACCACGTTACCCATCAACAACTCCTGCCCTCAAGGATGCCACACGTGAGGAAAATAAATGTACTAACCATGGTCAATATAGTGTAAGTGTTTTCAAACCGCTGGATTTACTAGAGTTATTCGTCTTCAGCCCCACCACTTTTCCCTACACCGTGGAACACACATCTCCTCGTATCCCTGAGACACGGGCCATGAAGGCTCCAGTGCTCTGTTGGGATGAATGTGGAGTCTGTTGGCTGAGCGGTGAGGGAATCGGGCTAGTAATCCGAAGGTTGCCAGTTCGATTCCCGTTCATGCCAACTGACGTTGTGTCCTTGGGCAAGACTCTTCACCCTACTTGCCTCGGGGGAATGTACCTGTACTTACTGTAAGTCGCTCTGGATAAGAGCGTCTGCTAAATGACTAAATGTAATGTATTATCTTGGAAGCTAGTTTCTGTTTTTCCAAACCCAGACCAAAAGTAATATTGTGGTTGGATCCCAGGGCTAAAGCAGACAGATCCACACAGGGGTAACCATATTTCATCAGTATTGATCACTGTGTGACAGGGTGGGCTAGGTAGGAGGGCCCAGGGCCCTTGTTAAACCAGACAGGAGTATCTACCACAGTAGCTGCATGATGACCATCCGTCAGAATGCACACTTCACTCACTCCTCAGATACTACAATCTTGACCTTTACATAGATTGTAAGAAGATAGATGGCTTTAAAATGTCATAGTTGCAGCCAGGAAATAAGCAGTGCAGCAAAAGGTGTCTGATATGCATCTCCACCCAGTGTGGACCAGTATAATGTCTGGGTTCTCATTGGGATATTACAATGCCAATGCCACACAGATGTGTTCACAAAACAATGTGGAGCAGAGGTGTTCAGGCCTGAAGTTAAATCACCCTTCCTGTTATCTTCAGCCAATCCCTTGCTTCATCAGTCTCCAACAGCACCCTGTGGATGGTGATTTTCAATAGACTAGTTTGTGGTTATGCTGCCAAGCCAAATCCATTAAATAAAGGACCTTTTGAAGCATAAATGATGTTCTGAGATAGAGTTTTATCTAAAGCAGCTATGGGGCCCTATTTTAACTATCTGAAACGCAAGTATCAAACGCAAAACGCAAGTAACTTTGTGGGCGGGACTCCGGCGCTATTGCTATTATACTGGCGGGATAAATGGCTCTTGCGCCCGATGCAAATCTAAAATGAGTTGTTCTGAAGTAGCTACATTACTCATAGGTGTGGTTTGGGCGTAACGTGCAATAAACCTAACCCTAACCATCAGAGCGTCATCTCAATTCCCTTTAAGAGCAGGCGCGCTTGTTCCATGGCGGATTGCTATTATAATGGCGGATTTGCCAGGCGCACGCCAGGAGCGATTCACAGCCGAGGAGACCGACGTTCTCGTCAGGGTCGTAAAAGATAGAGAAGTGACTTCTCATCCACTTGTATGGGGATGGGAGAAGAAACCCACCCAAATTAGCTTTGGTTAAACAGGCGTGGGAGGAAATTGCCACAATTGTTACAAATCAAGTTCACATACATAGAGATTTCTCATGAGAATATTTTTAATCATTGACATGAAAGAAATGTAACACAGCCATAAAATAAATCAAAACAATCTAACGTAGCTTCGCAGGAAGAAGACCCTGGCCTCACCAGCAGTGCGCACGGGCCAAGAATGCACCCTTAAAATAGCATCTGAATAACGCACCACTGACTTTAGACTACGTTTTTCCTGGTCTGTGGCGGAATTGTTTTCTGAAACTGCAAAATAGCACCAGGGAATGTTTGGAACATGCCTCCTCTTTTCGCTGAACCGCCCCAGGGAGCGCAAGTTCATTCCCTAATTTACCGACGTGCATCTGTGAAGGGAAAAGTCCGCTGTGCGTTGAGTGCAAAATAGGAATGATACATGCGTCGGTGTACAAATTCAATTGCGCTGGGTGCAAGATAGGGCCCATGATGACTATTAATGGCACTCTAGTCTGATTTTAACCTCATTGAGACAAACTGAGAATGGAGACACCTCAAGAGGAGCACGTATGAGTTAGACGACAGGAAACTAAACCTTGTCAAGTAAGTGTTGGGCAGAAGAAAATAAATCAAAATATGGGGGGAGAAACAGAAGAAACTTGCATTGGGATCTTATCTTTGACAGCGATGCCTTCATGGTGGTGTCTATAGATACACAAATAAACACACGAGCGTGCACCCATAACAACAAACATGAGTTTCATTAGGTAAGACCATAGAAGGCAGCTAAAACGCTTCTGCTTGGCTATTGCTATTGCCATTCTACCTTAACAGTAAAACTCAGGTCAGCTCCATGATTCCCTGGTGTGTCTGAAACACAATAAAGACTGCCGTGTGTCATTGATTCAATCATGCAAGCTGCCACAATGAGATTAGGGATCCGATGGGGTCAGGGGGGAGAGGGCCTGGTGCAGGCCAAGAAGTGCCTGTTTTAATTAGACTGTTTTATTTCCTCCTACATTTAACCTGCATCCCAGAGCGCCTGGGCTGTCCTGAGGGAGATCAGTGTGTATTCATATGAGAGCTGTTGATTTTGAAGGACAGGGGAGACCAGGGATGTGAGGGCTGGAGCAAGTAATATTTCTCCAGCTTTACAGGCTTTGCGCAACCAGAGCCAATTAATAGACATGTGAGAAGCACCAGCAAAGAGCCTGACAGTAGAGGGCCTAGACTACATGACTGGGGGACTGGAGGACTGTATGACTGGAGGATTGGAGGACTGGGGGGCTTGGGGACTGGATGACGGGAGGATTGGAGGACTGGGGGGCTTGGGGACTGGATGACGGGAGGATTGGAGGACTGGGGGGCTTGGGGACTGGATGACAGGAGGATTGGGGGGCTTGGGGACTGGATGACGGGAGGATTGGAGGACTGGGGGGCTTGGGGACTGGATGACAGGAGGATTGGAGGACTGGGGGGCTTGGGGACTGGATGACAGGAGGATTGGGGGGCTTGGGGACTGGATGACAGGAGGATTGGGGGGCTTGGGGACTGGATGACAGGAGGATTGGAGGACTGGGGGGCTTGGGGACTGGATGACAGGAGGACTGGGGGGCTTGGGGACTGGATGACAGGAGGATTGGAGGACTGGGGGGCTTTGGGACTGGATGACTGCATGACAGGAGGATTGGAGGACTGGAGACAAGACTTTTTATAAAATGTAAATGTATTAAAGCAGAACTTAATAAATTTTTGTTATATTTGTTTTTTTTCTACACAATTGGAAGTGTACTTACAATATACAGATGTTGTCTCTACTTATTGACAACTAATACAAACACTATATATATATAACAGTATATAACAGACAAGGAATTTACTTTGGCAATAAGGTGTATTCATTCAAAAGTTAAGATTCATGTTGAATGTATACACCTTCCTGCCAAAGTAAATTCCTTGTCTGTGCGAACTTTCATGGTGATTAAAACCTTTCTGATTCTGATCATGTTTGTACTTAGGGTTCTTGTAAGTATACTTTAAGTATTATATGTTTTACTTGGGTAGCTTTAGTTTCCCCCTGCCTTAATGGTCATGGGAGTGATTTACAGTTAACACTGTCCTTCTCTTCTGCTCTCAGAGGATCCACCCCCTGCAGGACACTATTAACTACCTTAGTTAATTAAAGCCATTGGTTGAAGAAGGAACACCAGCCTGCCCAGTAATTCTCTCTCTAGACTTTATTGATTGGCTCATTAAAAGGGTTCCCAATGGCAACAGCAAGTTCTAGCCAGTCCTGAAGGAGCTGCCCAGGCGAGGAGCCTTCTTCCAATCTCTCTCTCCCCCTCTCTGTCTGTTTCTACTGTGTCTGCATTTCTCAGTCTTCCTCTTTAATGTTGGTCTCAGTTTCTCTCTCCCCCTCCCTCTTCCTTTGCAAGAGGTACAGTGGGTCCAGACATCCATGATGCTCAGCAGCAGGCTTGTCACATCGGGGGGCTGGATCTGACACTGAGTGACATTTTGGCACAGCGGCGTCCCCAGAGAACGCCTGTCCCAAGACAGACGTGGGGAGAAAAAGAGACAAAAACTGGCACCCCCCGCCTGTCACTCAAATTGCCAAAGAAGAGGAAGATGAAATGCAGGATCAATTTCCATCATGTTTCAATATTACCAGGAGTACTTAGACAACAGAATGAGAACAGCAACGGGGGCAAATTTGAGGTGAATAGAGTTGAGACAAGTGTCCTGAGAGGCCGGAGGGGGCCCTACCTCTGGGAAAAACATCAGGGACCCTGCCTCTGGGACAGACATCAGGGCTGGGCTGAGACCATTCAGCCACCACCAAGGGTAGGATTGGGATGCAGAAGAGCTGGTGGAGGGCCAAGTTTTAGAGGGAATGTTAGAGAACCTCAAAGACAGAGGCAGACCACTGTGCTCAGACACTTTCCCAGCTGGCTGAGTGCACGCTCCATAAACCCCAGCTGATGCCACAGAGGCTGGGTAACTATCCACTGCTCCATCGGTTCCATCAAGCCATCATCCTCAATACGCACTAGTGTCTTTTACCTGCCCTGGAACTTCCTGTCTCATCAATGACCACAGACCAAGTCAATAGGTATTTTACGCAGATGCGTAAACTGTAGAACACTTCTAAAAATCAATGGATAAAAACATTCCCTTTAGAGGGCAATTAACTATTAAATCTTTTGTTAACACAAAGATATTCAGGCTTCAGACCAAACATCTGGCATCTGCAGTCATCTTCAAAGTGTGTACTCTAGGTATGTGTAGCTGTTGTGACAGCTGGGGTGAAGGTAGTTGTAAGAGGCCATCTCCTTTGAGAAGCAGGGTAAACATGCAGAGAGCACCACCAAAGAATCAGACACCATCACTCACGCTGATAAGATCTTGGGGCACAGGCACCCAAACTGACATTTATCACTGTTGGCACATTCATTATTCATCGTGCCAAATGTCAGAAATGACAGCATAAAACATGGAATGAAAGTCTGCAGTGCTGCGTGGTTCCAGACACACAGATCACACGTCTCCGCTGGGCAAACCTACAGAGAGTTGGACAAGGTCATTAGCAAACCCTCACTGGCATCTGAGCTCACACACGTGCATCCTCTCACACGCAAACACGTACATGCTCACACACAAACACACGCACATACGCATGCACACACACACAAGCTCAGACATACACACTTTCTTACTCTTTCGCTGAGCCCACTGCAGTACATAGTCAAACAGATACATTATCATATGGCCATTGACAAACAAACATATTGGTAAACAGAAGACTTAATCTAACAGTTTGCAGAACTGGGATTCCCTAAGAGAACAGCAAGCATGTGGGTTGATCCAGCATATTGTTGTAAAATTTTCTGATTAGTCATTCTAGATGAAAGACTACACAACAATCACAATTACAGGAGAGACAGAACCCTGCTAATGTGGCAAAGCTTTATGGAGCTGGATGAGACAGAATGATCAATTTTCAGCATATGAAGCAAGGAAGCACTTAATGGCCATCAAGAAGAGGTTTTGGTCTGACAGCAAGACCTGAGGGCTTGACAGGACTGGAGACAGCTCTGATTCAGTTCTTGTTATCTCTTCAGAGCACCGCTGGACCCACCTACAGGTCTGCTCTTTGCCAAATAACTATTACAAAGATCTTGTAATAACCATCATAATAACCAGCTGTAGCAGGGCTGTCAGCTGTAGCAGGGCTGTCAGCTGCAGCGGGTATGTCAGCTGTAGCAGGTATGTCAGCTGTAGCAGGTATGTCAGCTGTAGCAGGTATGTCAGCTGTAGCAGGGCTGTCAGCTGTAGCAGGGCTGTCAGCTGTAGCAGGTATGTCAGCTGTAGCAGGGCTGTCAGCTGTAGCAGGTATGTCAGCTGTAGCAGGGCTGTCAGCTGTAGCAGGTATGTCAGCTGTAGCAGGGCTGTCAGCTGCAGCAGGGCTGTCAGCTGCAGCAGGGCTGTCAGCTGCAGCAGTGTCAGAGAGAGCTCTGGGCCGAGCCTGTCTCCCTAACCTCACACACACTGGTCAGGTTAGACTCCCTCACTGTCCCACAGACAGCACAATAAACACACTCACAAATAGTACAGACACAATGGTTAGTGTTTGACAATCAGGGAGACTTTAGGGTGCACTACACATGAATAATGCATACTCCTCCAAACTGGTTTTGAAAAGTTTGTTACAGCATGAAGTGTTAACTCTGTTTAGTGTTGGGGAAGCAAACATTATCAATAAAACAAATCATGAATCATCAATAAAATAAAACAAAAGCTGACAAATATTTAAGTACCATGTTGTGTGGTCTTGTAATGAATCTCTCTTATTCAGATCAAAGGTGTATCAAATCAAAGATGAGACATTTAACCTATTTATTTGTCATTCAAACACAGAAACTCGGGGTCGCAAAATTGAAATGTGGGTGTGGAATTACAAAGCAATATGAATAAAATGAAAAAAATCCAGCATTCCTTGACAGAATTTGACCAAATTACTTCAATGAAGCACAAGGGCAAATTAAACAATATAGCAGACAGATAACTTCATTTGCTCACAACAACATCCATCCTCGAAAAACCAACACAATGAGAAACTGAGACAACAAAAAAGTATTAGTCTAACAATGACATTTGTATGACGTATTCTTCCAGAAATAGTGAGGTTCTCTGTAACTGAAAACATGGTTATGGCAGCTGAAGCCAAAATCTCAAATTGCCAAAGAAGAGGAAGATGAAATGCAAGATCAATTTCCATCATGTTTCAATATTACCAGGAGTACTTAGACAACAGAATGAGAACAGCAACGGGGGCACATTTGAAAATTTGACCAGGGAGAGCTCTTCACAGCCCCTAAGAACATGTACCCCCCTTACCCTCTCCCCAAGGTAATCAGGATCTCTTGACCCCAATTATGTTGACTTAACCCTGCGGTTCATAATTCCTCAGCAGCCAGTGCTGCACCACAAGCCAGGGTGTTCAAGCCCTAATCTGCTGGCTGTCTCTCTGGATTTTTCTATACAGCAATTACAGCCAGCTTCAAGAAATTGCATTAGACCACAACTTAAGGGAGATAAAAATCACACTCCATCCTGGCACCACAGATAAACACCTGCCTGTCTAATTTGTTTCTTTTCCAGATTATGTCAACGCTACAGCTTTCAATCTGAGTGTTCCAACTAAGGCAGGAGTGTCTCTTTCCATCTTTCAACTATTTGTGAAATGTAATGAGAGCGATGCTCTTGTCAGCTTTCCGCTTGCCTCTGGTAAATAAATGATCAACTATTTCCATTTTTGCGCCTGTTGACTCACATTGAGAGTGCAATCCATCCCCCTGGAATATTAGTGTGTGTTTGGGGGGCTTTTCTGTGACTTCCTGAACCACAACCACGCATCAGACAGAGGGCATTAGACCTAGAATGCCTAATCGCTGGGAGCTGATAAACGAGATAATCAATCATTGGTTTGTCTGTGTGTGTGTGTGTGTGTGTGTGTGCGTGTGTGCGTGTGTGTGTGTGGGGGGGGGGGGGTACTGTAACTGACGTGCATTTGAAACACCCAGTTATTCTCAATTAGGTTGCCAAAGATGAGCTGCTTTGGTTACTGAAATTTAATGTTATTCACTTGAAACTGTGGAAGACGATAGTGAAGCAGAGAAACATACTACAGCTGGTCCCAGAGGGTCCTGTATTAGGCCTAGGTTTTGTAAACTGGCAGTCAAATTATTAGGATCATTACATACGTCGCCTGTGACTGTGTTGGCGGCTGCACTGACAAGCTGCCGTCATTCATTAATGTACCAAGAAAAAAACACGGACAAAGCTCATGCCTGCACACACGTTCAAAAATGTTTACACCAACACACATATTCACACCCTATTCAATACTTAATCTGCATTGCAATATAATCTTACATTTTCATGTCACTGATTCTCTTAAGAACCCTTCAATATTAATCAGTTTTTCCCCCTCAGTGCACTTTATAATGGCCAACACACCCTCCGCTCATATCATCATATCTCTAGATGTCATATCTCCTTCTATCCTGGACTTAGGCTGACTGGAGCGTTCCTCCAGTTTGAACTAAGGATGACATGATGCATGGAGCCAAGCTGGGATATGGACAGTGATGCATAAGTAAACACAGACAGACATGGTAATGCTGACTAAGCCAGAGGTAAAATGGTTGCATTAGTTGCTGGGAAAAAATGCCTGTGAGTCAAATCACCACATAAAAGAGAAGCAAAGTTGCAAGTCATCATCATTCAGGTTATATTGTAGCAGGAGAGCTTGAGAGTATGGTTATTTCTCTCCATGGATTGTATCTAGAAATAGTGAACAATGATTGTGTGGTTGAATGAACCTGCTGTTATATAAATATGCTTAATATTATTTCTGGTAATGCAATCTGTCAATCTAATGGTTATAGAGAACTAGTGTTAATGTTACCCAGAGAGAGGAAGCAACGTAAATATATTTGCATTCTATCTCTTTCTCTGTCTCTCGTGCACGCAAAAACAACGACATTTAGAAGCATGGCCTCCAATATAATTGCCTTGCAAAACTACGAAAAACGCTGCAGGTTACATCTCGAACAACCTGTTTGTTTATCTCGCGGGCTCCAGTCGACCCATGTGTAAAATCTGTAAGCTGCTTTTGAACGGAGACGTTAAACACTTATGATAAGAACGACGGATGATTAATGGAAATGTACAGATTCTGGTATACAATTGTAAAATGTGCTAAAGATAGATAATCGTTGTTCCATCACTTGCCTAAAGTAAACTAGGAGGACCTCGAGAAAATACTTAAGTATACGTGTATTCATAAATATGGACTGCTTGTGAAATATAGAGACCGCGGAGCCCTTAATGGTAGCTCACTATAACGTCACCAAATGGAGAAATCACAAATACATTGCAAGGTTAGCAAGGGTGCATACTTATATCTACAGAATTATATCAAGTCCTGATATGTACTTTACATTTTGGGAATGCAGCACAGACTACAACAAAATATGTCATAGTTGCCAAATGCAAGAATCACGCACAGTAGGTTATACTTACACAAAAACTCCGAAAAGCAAAACTCGAATGCCAATTTCCAACGCCAAATCTCGCACGTTTTTCCTGCGGTCTGGAGGCGACATGTTCATGGTTCTTGGGATAATCTGACAAGTAGAATAAACTCGACAATTCTGACTGACGACCACTTTATAATCTAGGTTTACTGGGCTTAAACACCACTGCGTCAGGTGCCACAAGAAGCGGTGCCCCCATCACTAACACATCCCGTGCGCATCTATCGCTACTCTGTCATCCAAAAATGGTTCTTCCCTCTCCGCCTCCTCCTGTCCACTCTGCTGTAACTCCACAGAACCCTTGCTCGGGGTTTCCGTAATGCTCTCAGCAGGCGGCTCCTTATCTATTGCAAGAAGGTCTCCCTCTTCTTTTCATCAATTACTCAACTAGGCAAGAGGGTTACATCTACGGAAGCACCCTGCGAGACGGTTGTGAGATGGAATGAGACTGAGACCAGAAAAGCAGAAAGCTTGTAGATTGTCAGCAGAAAAAGCGCGAGTGTTTGAAGTTGAGAGAACCCGCCAAATTGATCTCTCTTCACAGCTGACTCGAGATGGAAAAATAATATTAAGTACAGCCTAATCATATGGAGCGCCGTTTGGGTCATATATACACGTGGTTTAAATGCCGTGTTTAATAAGCGTCTGCAGCCGTAAATGTGGGGAGTCAGGTGGCTGAGCGGTGAGGGAAACGGGCTAGTAATCTGAAGGTTGCCAGTTCGATTCCCCGGCCGTGCCAAAAAAATGACGTTGTGTCCTTGGGCAAGGCACTTCACCCTACTTGCCTCGGGGAGAATGTCCCTGTACTTACTGTAAGTCGCTCTGGATAAGAGCGTCTGCTAAATGACTAAATGTAAATGTAATGTAAATGTAAATGTGCAGGCGAAAGTTACACATGAATGTACGCATTAGTTAAGGCTTGTAGTTACACCTGACATGAAAGCGTGCAATTGCAGGCATTCAACATGTAACTACAGCTGCACATTTACGGCTGCAGCCATTTATTAAACAGCTGAAGGCGCTTCCTAAACGGGTGTCCAATCAAAAATAACGTGTTTAAACCATGTGTACATATGACCCAATCGGCGTCTGTGGATGCCTAGACATAGTATGACAAAGTTCCGCATGAGGTTAACCACTTATAGAGGGTAAAACTTCTGCCGACCAATCCTGTGTAGGAATGGTCCTAAACTATATTATGACTTAATATTCCCCTCTACTGTTATTTTTAAGCGTTTACTCATATTTCATTTCATTGGGTGTGCTTGTCTAGGTGCTTCCCAGGTGCTTCCCAGGGTTTTCCCAGGTGCTTAACAGCCTAGGTGCTTCCCAGGTGCCTCCCAGGAGTTTGGGGCATGTGGGGCCTTCCTAGGCAGAGTTATGGGCCGGACAAAAAGGGAAGACAAATATGGTCATTCTTTTTTTAAATCCAATCCAAAACAAACCCGTAGAGGGGACTCTGATGAGCAGACTCTGAGCAGACCAGGCCAAGTTTGGGGCATGTGGGGCCTTTCTAGGCAGAGTTATGGGCCGGACAAAAAGGGAAGACAAATATGGTAAAAAATCTCAAAATCCAATCCAAAACACGCCCGTAGAGGGGACTCTGATGAGCAGACCAGACCAAGTTTGGGGCATGTTGGGCCTTCCTAGGCAGAGTTATGGGCCGGACAAAAAGAGAAGACAAATATGGTCTTTTTTTTTTTTAATCCAATACAAAACACGCCCGTAGAGGAGACTCTGATGAGCAGACCAGACCAAGTTTGTGGCATGTAGGGCCTTTCTAGGCAGAGTTATGGGCCGGACAAAAAGGGAAGACAAATATGGTCATAAAAAAAAAAAATCCAATCCAAAACACGCCCGTATAGGGGACTCTGATGAGCAGACCAACCAAGTTTGGGGCATGTAGGGCCTTTGTAGGCCGAGTTATGGGCCGGACAAAAAGGGAAGACAAATATGGTAATAAAAAAAAAAAATCCAATCCAAAACACACCCGTAGAGGGGACTCTGATGAGCAGACCAACCAAGTTTGGGGCATGTAGGGCCTTTGTAGGCCGAGTTATGGGCCGGACAAAAAGGGAAGACAAATATGGTAAAAAATCTCAAAATCCAATCCAAAACATGCCCATAGAGGGGACTCTGATGAGCAGACCAGACCAAGTTTGGGGCATGTTGGGCTTTCCTAGGCAGAGTTATGGGCCGGACAAAAAGGGAAGACAAATATGGTAAAAAATCTCAAAATCTAATCCAAAACATGCCCATAGAGGGGACTCTGATGAGCAGACCAGACCAAGTTTGGGGCATGTAGGGCCTTTCTAGGCAGAGTTATGGGCCGGACAAAAAGGGAAGACAAATATGGTCAATTTTTGTTTTAATCCAATCCAAAACACGCCCGTAGAGGGGACTTTGATGAGCAGACCAGACCAAGTTTGTGGCATGTAGGGCCGTTCTAGGCAGAGTTATGGGCCGGACAAAAAGGGAAGACAAATATGGTAAAAAATGTTTTAAATCCAATCCAAAACAAGCCCGTAGAGGGGACTCTGATGAGCAGACCAGACCAAGTTTGGGGCATGTATGGCCTTTCTAGGCAGAGTTATGGGCCGGACAAAAAGGGAAGACAAATATGGTCAATTTTTGTTTTAATCCAATCCAAAACACGCCCGTAGAGGGGACTTTGATGAGCAGACCAGACCAAGTTTGGGGCATGTATGGCCTTTCTAGGCAGAGTTATGGGCCAGACAAAAAGGGAAGACAAATATGGTCAAAAATCTTAAAATCCAATCCAAAACACGCCCGTAGAGGGGACTCTGATGAGCAGACCAGACCAAGTTTGGGGCATGTAGGGCCTTTCTAGGCAGAGTTATGGGCCAGACAAAAAGGGAAGACAAATATAGTCATTTAAAAAAAAAAATCCAATCCAAAACACGCCCGTAGAGGGGACTCTGATGAGCAGACCAGACCAAGTTTGGGGCATGTAGGGCCTTTCTAGGCAGAGTTATGGGCCGGACAAAAAGGGAAGACAAATATAGTCATTTAAAAATAAAAAATCCAATCCAAAACACGCCCGTAGAGGGGACTCTGATGAGCAGACCAGACCAAGTTTGGGGCATGTAGGGCTTTTCTAGGCAGAGTTATGGGCCAGACAAAAAGGGAAGACAAATATGGTCAAAAATCTTAAAATCCAATCCAAAACACGCCCATAGAGGGGACTCTGATGAGCAGACCAGACCAAGTTTGGGGCATGTAGGGCCTTTCTAGGCAGAGTTATGGGCCGGACAAAAAGGGAAGACAAATATGGTAAAAAATCTTAAAATCAAATCCAAAACACGCCCATAGAGGGGACTCTGATGAGCAGACCAGACCAAGTTTGGGGCATGTAGGGCCTTTCTAGGCAGAGTTATGGGCCAGACAAAAAGGGAAGACAAATATGGTAAAAAATCTTAAAATCCAATCCAAAACACGCCCGTACAGGGGACTCTGATGAGCAGACCAGACCAAGTTTGGGGCATGTAGGGCCTTTCTAGGCAGAGTTATGGGCCGGACAAAAAGGGAAGACAAATATGGTCAAAAATCTTAAAATCCAATCCAAAACACGCCCGTAGAGGGGACTCTGATGAGGAGACCAGACCAAGTTTGGGGCATGTAGGGCCTTTCTAGGCAGAGTTATGGGCCGGACAAAAAGGGAAGACAAATATAGTCATTTAAAAAAAAAAATCCAATCCAAAACATGCCCGTAGAGGGGACTCTGATGAGCAGACCAGACCAAGTTTGGGGCATGTAGGGCCTTTCTAGGCAGAGTTATGGGCCGGACAAAAAGGGAAGACAAATATGGTCAAAAATCTTAAAATCCAATCCAAAACACGCCCGTAGAGGGGACTCTGATGAGCAGACCAGACCAAGTTTGGGGCATGTAGGGCCTTTCTAGGCAGAGTTATGGGCCGGACAAAAAGGGAAGACAAATATGTTCAATTTTTGTTTTAATCCAATCCCAAACATGCCCGTAGAGGGGACTCTGATGAGCAGACCAGACCAAGTTTGGGGCATGTAGGGCCTTTCTAGGCAGAGTTATGGGCCAGACAAAAAGGGAAGACAAATATGGTCGAAAATCTTAAAATCCAATCCAAAACAGGCCCGTAGAGGGGACTCTGATGAGCAAACCAGACCAAGTTTGGGGCATGTAGGGCCTTTCTAGGCAGAGTTATGGGCCGGACAAAAAGGGAAGACAAATATGGTAATAAAAAAAAAAATCCAATCCAAAACACACCCGTAGAGGGGACTCTGATGAGCAGACCAACCAAGTTTGGGGCATGTAGGGCCTTTGTAGGCCGAGTTATGGGCCGGACAAAAAGGGAAGACAAATATGGTAAAAAATCTCAAAATCCAATCCAAAACATGCCCATAGAGGGGACTCTGATGAGCAGACCAGACCAAGTTTGGGGCATGTTGGGCTTTCCTAGGCAGAGTTATGGGCCGGACAAAAAGGGAAGACAAATATGGTAAAAAATCTCAAAATCTAATCCAAAACATGCCCATAGAGGGGACTCTGATGAGCAGACCAGACCAAGTTTGTGGCATGTAGGGCCATTCTAGGCAGAGTTATGGGCCGGACAAAAAGGGAAGACAAATATGGTAAAAAATGTTTTAAATCCAATCCAAAACAAGCCCGTAGAGGGGACTCTGATGAGCAGACCAGACCAAGTTTGGGGCATGTATGGCCTTTCTAGGCAGAGTTATGGGCCGGACAAAAAGGGAAGACAAATATGGTCAATTTTTGTTTTAATCCAATCCAAAACACGCCCGTAGAGGGGACTTTGATGAGCAGACCAGACCAAGTTTGGGGCATGTATGGCCTTTCTAGGCAGAGTTATGGGCCAGACAAAAAGGGAAGACAAATATGGTCAAAAATCTTAAAATCCAATCCAAAACACGCCCGTAGAGGGGACTCTGATGAGCAGACCAGACCAAGTTTGGGGCATGTAGGGCCTTTCTAGGCAGAGTTATGGGCCGGACAAAAAGGGAAGACAAATATGGTCAAAAATCTTAAAATCCAATCCAAAACACGCCCGTAGAGGGGACTCTGATGAGCAGACCAGACCAAGTTTGGGGCATGTAGGGCCTTTCTAGGCAGAGTTATGGGCCGGACAAAAAGGGAAGACAAATATGGTCAAAAATCTTAAAATCCAATCCAAAACACGCCCGTAGAGGGGACTCTGATGAGCAGACCAGACCAAGTTTGGGGCATGTAGGGCCTTTCTAGGCAGAGTTATGGGCCGGACAAAAAGGGAAGACAAATATAGTCATTTAAAAAAAAAAATCAAATCCAAAATACGCCCGTAGAGGGGACTCTGATGAGCAGACCAGACCAAGTTTGGGGCATGTAGGGCCTTTCTAGGCAGAGTTATGGGCCGGACAAAAAGGGAAGACAAATATGGTCAAAAATCTTAAAATCCAATCCAAAACACGCCTGTAGAGGGGACTCTGATGAGCAGACCAGACCAAGTTTGGGGCATGTAAGGCCTTTCTAGGCAGAGTTATGGGCCGGACAAAAAGGGAAGACAAATATGGTCAATTTTTGTTTTAATCCAATCCCAAACATGCCCGTAGAGGGGACTCTGATGAGCAGACCAGACCAAGTTTGGGGCATGTAGGGCCTTTCTAGGCAGAGTCATGGGCCGGACAAAAAGGGAAGACAAATATGGTCAAAAATCTTAAAATCCAATCCAAAACACGCCCGTAGAGGGGACTCTGATGAGCAGACCAGACCAAGTTTGGGGCATGTAGGGCCTTTCTAGGCAGAGTTATGGGCCGGACAAAAAGGGAAGACAAATATGGTCAAAAATCTTAAAATCCAATCCAAAACATGCCCGTAGAGGGGACTCTGATGAGCAGACCAGACCAAGTTTGGGGCATGTAGGGCCTTTCTAGGCAGAGTTATGGGCCAGACAAAAAGGGAAGACAAATATGGTCAAAAATCTTAAAATCTAATCCAAAACATACCTGAAGAGGGGACTCTGATGAGCAGACCAGACCAAGTTTGGGGCATGTAGGGCCTTTCTAGGCAGAGTTATGGGCCGGACAAAAAGGGAAGACAAATATAGTCATTTAAAAATAAAAAATCCAATCCAAAACGCGCCCGTAGAGGGGACTCTGATGAGCAGACCAGACCAAGTTTGGGGCATGTAGGGCCTTTCTAGGCAGAGTTATGGGCCAGACAAAAAGGGAAGACAAATATGGTCAAAAATCTTAAAATCCAATCCAAAACATACCTGTAAAGGGGACTCTGATGAGCAGACCAGACCAAGTTTGGGGCATGTAGGACCTTTCTAGGCAGAGTTATGGGCCGGACAAAAAGGTAAGACAAATATAGTCATTAAAAAAAAAAAATCCAATCCAAAACACGCCCGTAGAGGGGACCCTGATGAGCAGATCAGACCAAGTTTGGGGCATGTAGGGCCTTTCTAGGCAGAGTTATGGGCCGGACAAAAAGGGAAGTCAAATATGGTCAATTTTTTTTTAAATACAATCCAAAACACGCCCGTAGAGGGGACTCTGATGAGCAGACCAGACCACGTTTGGGGCATGTAGGGCCTTTCTAGGCAGAGTTATGGGCCGGACAATAAGGGAAGACAAATATGGTCAAAAATCTTAAAATCCAATCCAAAACATACCTGTAGAGGGAACTCTGATGAGCAGACCAGACCAAGTTTGGGGCATGTAGGGCCTTTCTAGGCAGAGTTATGGGCCAGACAAAAAGGGAAGACAAATATGGTCAAAAATCTTAAAATCCAATCCAAAACATACCTGTAGAGGGGACTCTGATGAGCAGACCAGACAAAGTTTGGGGCATGTAGGGCCTTTCTAGGCAGAGTTATGGGCCGGACAAAAAGGGAAGACAAATATAGTCATTTAAAAAAAAAATCCAATCCAAAACACGCCCGTAGAGGGGACTCTGATGAGCAGACCAGACCAAGTTTGGGGCATATAGGGCCTTTCTAGGCAGAGTTATGTGCCAGACAATAAGGGAAGACAAATATGGTCAAAAATCTTAAAATCCAATCCAAAACATGCCCGTAGAGGGATCTCTGATGAGCAGACCAGACCAAGTTTGGGGCATGTAGGGCCTTTCTAGGCAGAGTTATGGGCCGGACAAAAAGGGAAGACAAATATAGTCATTTAAAAAAAAAATCCAATCCAAAACACGCCCGTAGAGGGGACTCTGATGAGCAGACCAGACCAAGTTTGGGGCATGTAGGGCCTTTCTAGGCAGAGTTATGGGCCGGACAAAAAGGGAAGACAAATATAGTCATAAAAAATAAAAAAATCCAAAACACGCCCGTAGAGGGGACTCTGATGAGCAGACCAGACCAAGTTTGGGGCATGTAGGGCCTTTCTAGGCAGAGTTATGTGCCAGACAAAAAGGGAAGACAAATATGGTCAAAAATCTTAAAATCCAATCCAAAACATGCCCGTAGAGGGGACTCTGATGAGCAGACCAGACCAAGTTTGGGGCATGTAGGGCCTTTCTAGGCAGAGTTATGGGCCGGACAAAAAGGGAAGACAAATATAGTCATTTAAAAAAAAAAATCCAATCCAAAACACGCCCGTAGAGGGGACTCTGATGAGCAGACCAGACCAAGTTTGGGGCATGTAGGGCCTTTCTAGGCAGAGTTATGTGCCAGACAAAAAGGGAAGACAAATATGGTCAAAAATCTTAAAATCCAATCCAAAACATGCCCGTAGAGGGATCTCTGATGAGCAGACCAGACCAAGTTTGGGGCATGTAGGGCCTTTCTAGGCAGAGTTATGGGCCGGACAAAAAGGGAAGACAAATATAGTCATTTAAAAAAAAAAATCCAATCCAAAACACGCCCGTAGAGGGGACTCTGATGAGCAGACCAGACCAAGTTTGGGGCATGTAGGGCCTTTCTAGGCAGAGTTATGTGCCAGACAAAAAGGGAAGACAAATATGGTCAAAAATCTTAAAATCCAATCCAAAACATACCTGTAGAGGGGACTCTGATGAGCAGACCAGACCAAGTTTGGGGCATGTAGGGCCTTTCTAGGCAGAGTTATGGGCCGGACAAAAAGGGAAGACAAATATAGTCATTTAAAAAAAAAATCCAATCCAAAACACGCCCGTAGAGGGGACTCTGATGAGCAGACCAGACCAAGTTTGGGGCATATAGGGCCTTTCTAGGCAGAGTTATGTGCCAGACAATAAGGGAAGACAAATATGGTCAAAAATCTTAAAATCCAATCCAAAACATGCCCGTAGAGGGATCTCTGATGAGCAGACCAGACCAAGTTTGGGGCATGTAGGGCCTTTCTAGGCAGAGTTATGGGCCGGACAAAAAGGGAAGACAAATATAGTCATTTAAAAAAAAAATCCAATCCAAAACATGCCCGTAGAGGGGACTCTGATGAGCAGACCAGACCAAGTTTGGGGCATGTAGGGCCTTTCTAGGCAGAGTTATGGGCCGGACAAAAAGGGAAGACAAATATAGTCATTTAAAAAAAAAAATCCAATCCAAAACACGCCCGTAGAGGGGACTCTGATGAGCAGACCAGACCAAGTTTGGGGCATGTAGGGCCTTTCTAGGCAGAGTTATGTGCCAGACAAAAAGGGAAGACAAATATGGTCAAAAATCTTAAAATCCAATCCAAAACATGCCCGTAGAGGGATCTCTGATGAGCAGACCAGACCAAGTTTGGGGCATGTAGGGCCTTTCTAGGCAGAGTTATGGGCCGGACAAAAAGGGAAGACAAATATAGTCATTTAAAAAAAAAAATCCAATCCAAAACACGCCCGTAGAGGGGACTCTGATGAGCAGACCAGACCAAGTTTGGGGCATGTAGGGCCTTTCTAGGCAGAGTTATGTGCCAGACAAAAAGGGAAGACAAATATGGTCAAAAATCTTAAAATCCAATCCAAAACATGCCCGTAGAGGGATCTCTGATGAGCAGACCAGACCAAGTTTGGGGCATGTAGGGCCTTTCTAGGCAGAGTTATGGGCCGGACAAAAAGGGAAGACAAATATAGTCATTTAAAAAAAAAAATCCAATCCAAAACACGCCCGTAGAGGGGACTCTGATGAGCAGACCAGACCAAGTTTGGGGCATGTAGGGCCTTTCTAGGCAGAGTTATGTGCCAGACAAAAAGGGAAGACAAATATGGTCAAAAATCTTAAAATCCAATCCAAAACATGCCCGTAGAGGGGACTCTGATGAGCAGACCAGACCAAGTTTGGGGCATGTAGGGCCTTTCTAGGCAGAGTTATGGGCCAGACAAAAAAGGAAGACAAATATGTTTAAAAATCTTAAAATCCAATCCAAAACATACCTGTAAAGGGGACTCTGATGAGCAGACCAGACCAAGTTTGGGGCATGTAGGGCCTTTCTAGGCAGAGTTATGGGCCGGACAAAAAGGGAAGACAAATATAGTCTTAAAAAAAAAAAAAATCCAAAACACGCCCGTAGAGGGGACTCTGATGAGCAGACCAGACCAAGTTTGGGGCATGTAGGGCCTTTCTAGGCAGAGTTATGTGCCAGAAAAAAAGGGAAGACAAATATGGTCAAAAATCTTAAAATCCAATCCAAAACATGCCCGTAGAGGGATCTCTGATGAGCAGACCAGACCAAGTTTGGGCCATGTAGGGCCTTTCTAGGCAGAGTTATGGGCCAGACAAAAAGGGAAGACAAATATGGTCAAAAATCTTAAAATCCAATCCAAAACATACCTGTAAAGGGGACTCTGATGAGCAGACCAGACCAAGTTTGGGGCATGTAGGGCCTTTCTAGGCAGAGTTATGGGCCAGACAAAAAGGGAAGACAAATATGGTCAAAAATCTTAAAATCCAATCCAAAACATACCTGTAAAGGGGACTCTGATGAGCAGACCAGACCAAGTTCGGGGCATGTAGGGCCTTTCTAGGCAGAGTTATGGGCCGGACAAAAAGGGAAGACAAATATAGTCATTTAAAAAAAAAAATCCAATCCAAAACACGCCCGTAGAGGGGACTCTGATGAGCAGACCAGACCAAGTTTGGGGCATGTAGGGCCTTTCTAGGCAGAGTTATGGGCCAGACAAAAAAGGAAGACAAATATGTTTAAAAATCTTAAAATCCAATCCAAAACATACCTGTAAAGGGGACTCTGATGAGCAGACCAGACCAAGTTTGGGGCATGTAGGGCCTTTCTAGGCAGAGTTATGGGCCGGACAAAAAGGGAAGACAAATATAGTCATAAAAATAAAAAAAATCCAAAACACGCCCGTAGAGGGGACTCTGATGAGCAGACCAGACCAAGTTTGGGGCATGTAGGGCCTTTCTAGGCAGAGTTATGTGCCAGACAAAAAGGGAAGACAAATATGGTCAAAAATCTTAAAATCCAATCCAAAACATGCCCGTAGAGGGATCTCTGATGAGCAGACCAGACCAAGTTTGGGCCATGTAGGGCCTTTCTAGGCAGAGTTATGGGCCAGACAAAAAGGAAGACAAATATGATCAAAAATCTTAAAATCCAATCCAAAACACGCCCGTAGAGGGGACTCTGATGAGCAGACCAGACCAAGTTTGGGGCATGTAGGGCCTTTCTAGGCAGAGTTATGGGCCGGACAAAAAGGGAAGACAAATATGGTCAAAAATCTTAAAATCCAATCCAAAACACGCCCGTAGAGGGGACTCTGATGAGCAGACCAGACCAAGTTTGGGGCATGTAGGGCCTTTCTAGGCAGAGTTATGGGCCAGACAAAAAGGGAAGACAAATATGATCAAAAATCTTAAAATCCAATCCAAAACACGCCCGTAGAGGGGACTCTGATGAGCAGACCAGACCAAGTTTGGGGCATGTAGGGCCTTTCTAGGCAGAGTTATGGGCCGGACAAAAAGGGAAGACAAATATGGTCAAAAATCTTAAAATCCAATCCAAAACATGCCCGTAGAGGGGACTCTGATGAGCAGACCAGACCAAGTTTGGGGCATGTAGGGCCTTTCTAGGCAGAGTTATGGGCCAGACAAAAAGGGAAGACAAATATGGTCAAAAATCTTAAAATCTAATCCAAAACATACCTGAAGAGGGGACTCTGATGAGCAGACCAGACCAAGTTTGGGGCATGTAGGGCCTTTCTAGGCAGAGTTATGGGCCGGACAAAAAGGGAAGACAAATATATTCATTTAAAAAAAAAAATCCAATCCAAAACACGCCCGTAGAGGGGACTCTGATGAGCAGACCAGACCAAGTTTGGGGCATATAGGGCCTTTCTAGGCAGAGTTATGTGCCAGACAATAAGGGAAGACAAATATGGTCAAAAATCTTAAAATCCAATCCAAAACATGCCCGTAGAGGGATCTCTGATGAGCAGACCAGACCAAGTTTGGGGCATGTAGGGCCTTTCTAGGCAGAGTTATGGGCCGGACAAAAAGGGAAGACAAATATAGTCATTTAAAAAAAAAATCCAATCCAAAACACGCCCGTAGAGGGGACTCTGATGAGCAGACCAGACAAAGTTTGGGGCATGTAGGGCCTTTCTAGGCAGAGTTATGGGCCGGACAAAAAGGGAAGACAAATATAGTCATTTAAAAATAAAAAATCCAATCCAAAACACGCCCGTAGAGGGGACTCTGATGAGCAGACCAGACCAAGTTTGGGGCATGTAGGGCCTTTCTAGGCAGAGTTATGGGCCAGACAAAAAGGGAAGACAAATATGGTCAAAAATCTTAAAATCCAATCCAAAACATACCTGTAAAGGGGACTCTGATGAGCAGACCAGACCAAGTTTGGGGCATGTAGGACCTTTCTAGGCAGAGTTATGGGCCGGACAAAAAGGTAAGACAAATATAGTCATTTAAAAAAAAAAATCCAATCCAAAACACGCCCGTAGAGGGGACCCTGATGAGCAGATCAGACCAAGTTTGGGGCATGTAGGGCCTTTCTAGGCAGAGTTATGGGCCGGACAAAAAGGGAAGTCAAATATGGTCAATTTTTTTTTAAATACAATCCAAAACACGCCTGTAGAGGGGACTCTGATGAGCAGACCAGACCACGTTTGGGGCATGTAGGGCCTTTCTAGGCAGAGTTATGGGCCGGACAATAAGGGAAGACAAATATGGTCAAAAATCTTAAAATCCAATCCAAAACATACCTGTAGAGGGAACTCTGATGAGCAGACCAGACCAAGTTTGGGGCATGTAGGGCCTTTCTAGGCAGAGTTATGGGCCAGACAAAAAGGGAAGACAAATATGGTCAAAAATCTTAAAATCCAATCCAAAACATACCTGTAGAGGGGACTCTGATGAGCAGACCAGACAAAGTTTGGGGCATGTAGGGCCTTTCTAGGCAGAGTTATGGGCCGGACAAAAAGGGAAGACAAATATAGTCATTTAAAAAAAAAATCCAATCCAAAACACGCCCGTAGAGGGGACTCTGATGAGCAGACCAGACCAAGTTTGGGGCATATAGGGCCTTTCTAGGCAGAGTTATGTGCCAGACAATAAGGGAAGACAAATATGGTCAAAAATCTTAAAATCCAATCCAAAACATGCCCGTAGAGGGATCTCTGATGAGCAGACCAGACCAAGTTTGGGGCATGTAGGGCCTTTCTAGGCAGAGTTATGGGCCGGACAAAAAGGGAAGACAAATATAGTCATTTAAAAAAAAAATCCAATCCAAAACACGCCCGTAGAGGGGACTCTGATGAGCAGACCAGACCAAGTTTGGGGCATGTAGGGCCTTTCTAGGCAGAGTTATGGGCCGGACAAAAAGGGAAGACAAATATAGTCATAAAAAAAAAAAAAATCCAAAACACGCCCGTAGAGGGGACTCTGATGAGCAGACCAGACCAAGTTTGGGGCATGTAGGGCCTTTCTAGGCAGAGTTATGTGCCAGACAAAAAGGGAAGACAAATATGGTCAAAAATCTTAAAATCCAATCCAAAACATGCCCGTAGAGGGGACTCTGATGAGCAGACCAGACCAAGTTTGGGGCATGTAGGGCCTTTCTAGGCAGAGTTATGGGCCGGACAAAAAGGGAAGACAAATATAGTCTTAAAAAAAAAAAAAATCCAAAACACGCCCGTAGAGGGGACTCTGATGAGCAGACCAGACCAAGTTTGGGGCATGTAGGGCCTTTCTAGGCAGAGTTATGTGCCAGACAAAAAGGGAAGACAAATATGGTCAAAAATCTTAAAATCCAATCCAAAACATACCTGTAAAGGGGACTCTGATGAGCAGACCAGACCAAGTTTGGGGCATGTAGGGCCTTTCTAGGCAGAGTTATGGGCCAGACAAAAAGGGAAGACAAATATGGTCAAAAATCTTAAAATCCAATCCAAAACATACCTGTAAAGGGGACTCTGATGAGCAGACCAGACCAAGTTTGGGGCATGTAGGGCCTTTCTAGGCAGAGTTATGGGCCGGACAAAAAGGGAAGACAAATATAGTCATTTAAAAAAAAAAATCCAATCCAAAACACGCCCGTAGAGGGGACCCTGATGAGCAGATCAGACCAAGTTTGGGGCATGTAGGGCCTTTCTAGGCAGATTTATGGGCCAGACAAAAAGGGAAGACAAATATGGTCAAAAATCTTAAAATCCAATCCAAAACACGCCCGTAGAGGGGACTCTGATGAGCAGACCAGACCAAGTTTGGGGCATGTAGGGCCTTTCTAGGCAGAGTTATGGGCCAGACAAAAAGGGAAGACAAATATGATCAAAAATCTTAAAATCCAATCCAAAACACGCCCGTAGAGGGGACTCTGATGAGCAGACCAGACCAAGTTTGGGGCATGTAGGGCCTTTCTAGGCAGAGTTATGGGCCGGAAAAAAAGGGAAGACAAATATGGTCAAAAATCTTAAAATCCAATCCAAAACATGCCCGTAGAGGGGACTCTGATGAGCAGACCAGACCAAGTTTGGGGCATGTAGGGCCTTTCTAGGCAGAGTTATGGGCCGGACAATAAGGGAAGACAAATATGGTCAAAAATCTTAAAATCCAATCCAAAACATACCTGTAAAGGGGACTCTGATGAGCAGACCAGACCAAGTTTGGGGCATGTAGGGCCTTTCTAGGCAGAGTTATGGGCCGGACAAAAAGGGAAGACAAATATAGTCATTTAAAAAAAAAAATCCAATCCAAAACACGCCCGTAGAGGGGACCCTGATGAGCAGATCAGACCAAGTTTGGGGCATGTAGGGCCTTTCTAGGCAGATTTATGGGCCAGACAAAAAGGGAAGACAAATATGGTCAAAAATCTTAAAATCCAATCCAAAACACGCCCGTAGAGGGGACTCTGATGAGCAGACCAGACCAAGTTTGGGGCATGTAGGGCCTTTCTAGGCAGAGTTATGGGCCAGACAAAAAGGGAAGACAAATATGATCAAAAATCTTAAAATCCAATCCAAAACACGCCCGTAGAGGGGACTCTGATGAGCAGACCAGACCAAGTTTGGGGCATGTAGGGCCTTTCTAGGCAGAGTTATGGGCCAGACAAAAAGGGAAGACAAATATGGTCAAAAATCTTAAAATCCAATCCAAAACATGCCCGTAGAGGGGACTCTGATGAGCAGACCAGACCAAGTTTGGGGCATGTAGGGCCTTTCTAGGCAGAGTTATGGGCCGGACAATAAGGGAAGACAAATATGGTCAAAAATCTTAAAATCCAATCCAAAACATACCTGTAGAGGGAACTCTGATGAGCAGACCAGACCAAGTTTGGGGCATGTAGGGCCTTTCTAGGCAGAGTTATGGGCCAGACAAAAAGGGAAGACAAATATGGTCAAAAATCTTAAAATCCAATCCAAAACATACCTGTAGAGGGGACTCTGATGAGCAGACCAGACCAAGTTTGGGGCATGTAGGGCCTTTCTAGGCAGAGTTATGTGCCAGACAAAAAGGGAAGACAAATATAGTCATTTAAAAAAAAAATCCAATCCAAAACACGCCCGTAGAGGGGACTCTGATGAGCAGACCAGACCAAGTTTGGGGCATATAGGGCCTTTCTAGGCAGAGTTATGTGCCAGACAATAAGGGAAGACAAATATGGTCAAAAATCTTAAAATCCAATCCAAAACATGCCCGTAGAGGGATCTCTGATGAGCAGACCAGACCAAGTTTGGGGCATGTAGGGCCTTTCTAGGCAGAGTTATGGGCCGGACAAAAAGGGAAGACAAATATAGTCATTTAAAAAAAAAATCCAATCCAAAACACGCCCGTAGAGGGGACTCTGATGAGCAGACCAGACAAAGTTTGGGGCATGTAGGGCCTTTCTAGGCAGAGTTATGGGCCGGACAAAAAGGGAAGACAAATATAGTCATTTAAAAATAAAAAATCCAATCCAAAACACGCCCGTAGAGGGGACTCTGATGAGCAGACCAGACCAAGTTTGGGGCATGTAGGGCCTTTCTAGGCAGAGTTATGGGCCAGACAAAAAGGGAAGACAAATATGGTCAAAAATCTTAAAATCCAATCCAAAACATACCTGTAAAGGGGACTCTGATGAGCAGACCAGACCAAGTTTGGGGCATGTAGGGCCTTTCTAGGCAGAGTTATGTGCCAGACAAAAAGGGAAGACAAATATGGTCAAAAATCTTAAAATCCAATCCAAAACATGCCCGTAGAGGGATCTCTGATGAGCAGACCAGACCAAGTTTGGGGCATGTAGGGCCTTTCTAGGCAGAGTTATGGGCCAGACAAAAAGGGAAGACAAATATGGTCAAAAATCTTAAAATCCAATCCAAAACATACCTGTAGAGGGGACTCTGATGAGCAGACCAGACAAAGTTTGGGGCATGTAGGGCCTTTCTAGGCAGAGTTATGGGCCGGACAAAAAGGGAAGACAAATATAGTCATTTAAAAAAAAAATCCAATCCAAAACACGCCCGTAGAGGGGACTCTGATGAGCAGACCAGACCAAGTTTGGGGCATATAGGGCCTTTCTAGGCAGAGTTATGTGCCAGACAATAAGGGAAGACAAATATGGTCAAAAAT
Organism: Osmerus eperlanus; assembly: GCF_963692335.1. NCBI lineage: Eukaryota > Metazoa > Chordata > Actinopteri > Osmeriformes > Osmeridae > Osmerus > Osmerus eperlanus. Next base: position 22,812,029 of record NC_085023.1, read on the forward strand.
CTTAAAATCCAATCCAAAACATGCCCGTAGAGGGATCTCTGATGAGCAGACCAGACCAAGTTTGGGGCATGTAGGGCCTTTCTAGGCAGAGTTATGGGCCGGACAAAAAGGGAAGACAAATATAGTCATTTAAAAAAAAAATCCAATCCAAAACACGCCCGTAGAGGGGACTCTGATGAGCAGACCAGACCAAGTTTGGGGCATGTAGGGCCTTTCTAGGCAGAGTTATGGGCCGGACAAAAAGGGAAGACAAATATAGTCATAAAAAAAAAAAAAATCCAAAACACGCCCGTAGAGGGGACTCTGATGAGCAGACCAGACCAAGTTTGGGGCATGTAGGGCCTTTCTAGGCAGAGTTATGTGCCAGACAAAAAGGGAAGACAAATATGGTCAAAAATCTTAAAATCCAATCCAAAACATGCCCGTAGAGGGGACTCTGATGAGCAGACCAGACCAAGTTTGGGGCATGTAGGGCCTTTCTAGGCAGAGTTATGGGCCGGACAAAAAGGGAAGACAAATATAGTCTTAAAAAAAAAAAAAATCCAAAACACGCCCGTAGAGGGGACTCTGATGAGCAGACCAGACCAAGTTTGGGGCATGTAGGGCCTTTCTAGGCAGAGTTATGTGCCAGACAAAAAGGGAAGACAAATATGGTCAAAAATCTTAAAATCCAATCCAAAACATACCTGTAAAGGGGACTCTGATGAGCAGACCAGACCAAGTTTGGGGCATGTAGGGCCTTTCTAGGCAGAGTTATGGGCCAGACAAAAAGGGAAGACAAATATGGTCAAAAATCTTAAAATCCAATCCAAAACATACCTGTAAAGGGGACTCTGATGAGCAGACCAGACCAAGTTTGGGGCATGTAGGGCCTTTCTAGGCAGAGTTATGGGCCGGACAAAAAGGGAAGACAAATATAGTCATTTAAAAAAAAAAATCCAATCCAAAACACGCCCGTAGAGGGGACCCTGATGAGCAGATCAGACCAAGTTTGGGGCATGTAGGGCCTTTCTAGGCAGATTTATGGGCCAGACAAAAAGGGAAGACAAATATGGTCAAAAATCTTAAAATCCAATCCAAAACACGCCCGTAGAGGGGACTCTGATGAGCAGACCAGACCAAGTTTGGGGCATGTAGGGCCTTTCTAGGCAGAGTTATGGGCCAGACAAAAAGGGAAGACAAATATGATCAAAAATCTTAAAATCCAATCCAAAACACGCCCGTAGAGGGGACTCTGATGAGCAGACCAGACCAAGTTTGGGGCATGTAGGGCCTTTCTAGGCAGAGTTATGGGCCGGAAAAAAAGGGAAGACAAATATGGTCAAAAATCTTAAAATCCAATCCAAAACATGCCCGTAGAGGGGACTCTGATGAGCAGACCAGACCAAGTTTGGGGCATGTAGGGCCTTTCTAGGCAGAGTTATGGGCCGGACAATAAGGGAAGACAAATATGGTCAAAAATCTTAAAATCCAATCCAAAACATACCTGTAAAGGGGACTCTGATGAGCAGACCAGACCAAGTTTGGGGCATGTAGGGCCTTTCTAGGCAGAGTTATGGGCCGGACAAAAAGGGAAGACAAATATAGTCATTTAAAAAAAAAAATCCAATCCAAAACACGCCCGTAGAGGGGACCCTGATGAGCAGATCAGACCAAGTTTGGGGCATGTAGGGCCTTTCTAGGCAGATTTATGGGCCAGACAAAAAGGGAAGACAAATATGGTCAAAAATCTTAAAATCCAATCCAAAACACGCCCGTAGAGGGGACTCTGATGAGCAGACCAGACCAAGTTTGGGGCATGTAGGGCCTTTCTAGGCAGAGTTATGGGCCAGACAAAAAGGGAAGACAAATATGATCAAAAATCTTAAAATCCAATCCAAAACACGCCCGTAGAGGGGACTCTGATGAGCAGACCAGACCAAGTTTGGGGCATGTAGGGCCTTTCTAGGCAGAGTTATGGGCCAGACAAAAAGGGAAGACAAATATGGTCAAAAATCTTAAAATCCAATCCAAAACATGCCCGTAGAGGGGACTCTGATGAGCAGACCAGACCAAGTTTGGGGCATGTAGGGCCTTTCTAGGCAGAGTTATGGGCCGGACAATAAGGGAAGACAAATATGGTCAAAAATCTTAAAATCCAATCCAAAACATACCTGTAGAGGGAACTCTGATGAGCAGACCAGACCAAGTTTGGGGCATGTAGGGCCTTTCTAGGCAGAGTTATGGGCCAGACAAAAAGGGAAGACAAATATGGTCAAAAATCTTAAAATCCAATCCAAAACATACCTGTAGAGGGGACTCTGATGAGCAGACCAGACCAAGTTTGGGGCATGTAGGGCCTTTCTAGGCAGAGTTATGTGCCAGACAAAAAGGGAAGACAAATATAGTCATTTAAAAAAAAAAATCCAATCCAAAACACGCCCGTAGAGGGGACTCTGATGAGCAGACCAGACCAAGTTTGGGGCATATAGGGCCTTTCTAGGCAGAGTTATGTGCCAGACAATAAGGGAAGACAAATATGGTCAAAAATCTTAAAATCCAATCCAAAACATGCCCGTAGAGGGATCTCTGATGAGCAGACCAGACCAAGTTTGGGGCATGTAGGGCCTTTCTAGGCAGAGTTATGGGCCGGACAAAAAGGGAAGACAAATATAGTCATTTAAAAAAAAAATCCAATCCAAAACACGCCCGTAGAGGGGACTCTGATGAGCAGACCAGACAAAGTTTGGGGCATGTAGGGCCTTTCTAGGCAGAGTTATGGGCCGGACAAAAAGGGAAGACAAATATAGTCATTTAAAAATAAAAAATCCAATCCAAAACACGCCCGTAGAGGGGACTCTGATGAGCAGACCAGACCAAGTTTGGGGCATGTAGGGCCTTTCTAGGCAGAGTTATGGGCCAGACAAAAAGGGAAGACAAATATGGTCAAAAATCTTAAAATCCAATCCAAAACATACCTGTAAAGGGGACTCTGATGAGCAGACCAGACCAAGTTTGGGGCATGTAGGGCCTTTCTAGGCAGAGTTATGGGCCGGACAATAAGGGAAGACAAATATGGTCAAAAATCTTAAAATCCAATCCAAAACATACCTGTAGAGGGAACTCTGATGAGCAGACCAGACCAAGTTTGGGGCATGTAGGGCCTTTCTAGGCAGAGTTATGGGCCAGACAAAAAGGGAAGACAAATATGGTCAAAAATCTTAAAATCCAATCCAAAACATACCTGTAGAGGGGACTCTGATGAGCAGACCAGACCAAGTTTGGGGCATGTAGGGCCTTTCTAGGCAGAGTTATGGGCCGGACAAAAAGGGAAGACAAATATAGTCATTTAAAAAAAAAAATCCAATCCAAAACACGCCCGTAGAGGGGACTCTGATGAGCAGACCAGACCAAGTTTGGGGCATATAGGGCCTTTCTAGGCAGAGTTATGTGCCAGACAATAAGGGAAGACAAATATGGTCAAAAATCTTAAAATCCAATCCAAAACATGCCCGTAGAGGGATCTCTGATGAGCAGACCAGACCAAGTTTGGGGCATGTAGGGCCTTTCTAGGCAGAGTTATGGGCCGGACAAAAAGGGAAGACAAATATAGTCATTTAAAAAAAAAATCCAATCCAAAACACGCCCGTAGAGGGGACTCTGATGAGCAGACCAGACAAAGTTTGGGGCATGTAGGGCCTTTCTAGGCAGAGTTATGGGCCGGACAAAAAGGGAAGACAAATATAGTCATTTAAAAAAAAAATCCAATCCAAAACACGCCCGTAGAGGGGACTCTGATGAGCAGACCAGACAAAGTTTGGGGCATGTAGGGCCTTTCTAGGCAGAGTTATGGGCCGGACAAAAAGGGAAGACAAATATAGTCATTTAAAAATAAAAAATCCAATCCAAAACACGCCCGTAGAGGGGACTCTGATGAGCAGACCAGACCAAGTTTGGGGCATGTAGGGCCTTTCTAGGCAGAGTTATGGGCCAGACAAAAAGGGAAGACAAATATGGTCAAAAATCTTAAAATCCAATCCAAAACATACCTGTAAAGGGGACTCTGATGAGCAGACCAGACCAAGTTTGGGGCATGTAGGGCCTTTCTAGGCAGAGTTATGGGCCGGACAAAAAGGGAAGACAAATATGGTCAAAAATCTTAAAATCCAATCCAAAACATGCCCGTAGAGGGATCTCTGATGAGCAGACCAGACCAAGTTTGGGGCATGTAGGGCCTTTCTAGGCAGAGTTATGGGCCGGACAAAAAGGGAAGACAAATATAGTCATTTAAAAAAAAAATCCAATCCAAAACACGCCCGTAGAGGGGACTCTGATGAGCAGACCAGACCAAGTTTGGGGCATGTAGGGCCTTTCTAGGCAGAGTTATGGGCCGGACAAAAAGGGAAGACAAATATAGTCATAAAAAAAAAAAAATCCAAAACACGCCCGTAGAGGGGACTCTGATGAGCAGACCAGACCAAGTTTGGGGCATGTAGGGCCTTTCTAGGCAGAGTTATGTGCCAGACAAAAAGGGAAGACAAATATGGTCAAAAATCTTAAAATCCAATCCAAAACACGCCCGTAGAGGGGACTCTGATGAGCAGACCAGACCAAGTTTGGGGCATGTAGGGCCTTTCTAGGCAGATTTATGGGCCAGACAAAAAGGGAAGACAAATATGGTCAAAAATCTTAAAATCCAATCCAAAACACGCCCGTAGAGGGGACTCTGATGAGCAGACCAGACCAAGTTTGGGGCATGTAGGGCCTTTCTAGGCAGAGTTATGGGCCAGACAAAAAGGGAAGACAAATATGATCAAAAATCTTAAAATCCAATCCAAAACACGCCCGTAGAGGGGACTCTGATGAGCAGACCAGACCAAGTTTGGGGCATGTAGGGCCTTTCTAGGCAGAGTTATGGGCCGGACAAAAAGGGAAGACAAATATGGTCAAAAATCTTAAAATCCAATCCAAAACATGCCCGTAGAGGGGACTCTGATGAGCAGACCAGACCAAGTTTGGGGCATGTAGGGCCTTTCTAGGCAGAGTTATGGGCCGGACAATAAGGGAAGACAAATATGGTCAAAAATCTTAAAATCCAATCCAAAACATACCTGTAGAGGGAACTCTGATGAGCAGACCAGACCAAGTTTGGGGCATGTAGGGCCTTTCTAGGCAGAGTTATGGGCCAGACAAAAAGGGAAGACAAATATGGTCAAAAATCTTAAAATCCAATCCAAAACATACCTGTAGAGGGGACTCTGATGAGCAGACCAGACCAAGTTTGGGGCATGTAGGGCCTTTCTAGGCAGAGTTATGGGCCGGACAAAAAGGGAAGACAAATATAGTCATTAAAAAAAAAAAATCCAATCCAAAACACGCCCGTAGAGGGGACTCTGATGAGCAGACCAGACCAAGTTTGGGGCATGTAGGTCCTTTCTAGGCAGAGTTATGGGCCGGACAAAAAGGGAAGACATATATGGTCAAAAATCTTAAAATCCAATCCAAAACATGCCCGTAGAGGGATCTCTGATGAGCAGACCAGACCAAGTTTGGGGCATGTAGGGCCTTTCTAGGCAGAGTTATGGGCCGGACAAAAAGGGAAGACAAATATAGTCATTTAAAAAAAAAATCCAATCCAAAACACGCCCGTAGAGGGGACTCTGATGAGCAGACCAGACCAAGTTTGGGGCATGTAGGGCCTTTCTAGGCAGAGTTATGGGCCGGACAAAAAGGGAAGACAAATATAGTCATAAAAAAAAAAAAAATCCAAAACACGCCCGTAGAGGGGACTCTGATGAGCAGACCAGACCAAGTTTGGGGCATGTAGGGCCTTTCTAGGCAGAGTTATGTGCCAGACAAAAAGGGAAGACAAATATGGTCAAAAATCTTAAAATCCAATCCAAAACATGCCCGTAGAGGGGACTCTGATGAGCAGACCAGACCAAGTTTGGGGCATGTAGGGCCTTTCTAGGCAGAGTTATGGGCCGGACAAAAAGGGAAGACAAATATAGTCATTTAAAAAAAAAAATCAAATCCAAAACACGCCCGTAGAGGGGACTCTGATGAGCAGACCAGACCAAGTTTGGGGCATGTAGGGCCTTTCTAGGCAGAGTTATGTGCCAGACAAAAAGGGAAGACAAATATGGTCAAAAATCTTAAAATCCAATCCAAAACATGCCCGTAGAGGGATCTCTGATGAGCAGACCAGACCAAGTTTGGGGCATGTAGGGCCTTTCTAGGCAGAGTTATGTGCCAGACAAAAAGGGAAGACAAATATGGTCAAAAATCTTAAAATCCAATCCAAAACATGCCCGTAGAGGGGACTCTGATGAGCAGACCAGACCAAGTTTGGGGCATGTAGGGCCTTTCTAGGCAGAGTTATGGGCCGGACAAAAAGGGAAGACAAATATAGTCATTTAAAAAAAAAAATCAAATCCAAAACACGCCCGTAGAGGGGACTCTGATGAGCAGACCAGACCAAGTTTGGGGCATGTAGGGCCTTTCTAGGCAGAGTTATGTGCCAGACAAAAAGGGAAGACAAATATGGTCAAAAATCTTAAAATCCAATCCAAAACATGCCCGTAGAGGGATCTCTGATGAGCAGACCAGACCAAGTTTGGGGCATGTAGGGCCTTTCTAGGCAGAGTTATGTGCCAGACAAAAAGGGAAGACAAATATGGTCAAAAATCTTAAAATCCAATCCAAAACATGCCCGTAGAGGGATCTCTGATGAGCAGACCAGACCAAGTTTGGGGCATGTAGGGCCTTTCTAGGCAGAGTTATGGGCCGGACAAAAAGGGAAGACAAATATAGTCATTTAAAAAAAAAATCCAATCCAAAACACGCCCGTAGAGGGGACTCTGATGAGCAGACCAGACCAAGTTTGGGGCATGTAGGGCCTTTCTAGGCAGAGTTATGGGCCGGACAAAAAGGGAAGACAAATATAGTCATAAAAAAAAAAAAAATCCAAAACACGCCCGTAGAGGGGACTCTGATGAGCAGACCAGACCAAGTTTGGGGCATGTAGGGCCTTTCTAGGCAGAGTTATGTGCCAGACAAAAAGGGAAGTCAAATATGGTCAATTTTTTTTTTTATCCAATCCAAAACACGCCCGTAGAGGGGACTCTGATGAGCAGACCAGACCAAGTTTGGGGCATGTAGGGCCTTTCTAGGCAGAGTTATGGGCCGGACAAAAAGGGAAGTCAAATATGGTCAATTTTTTTTTAAATACAATCCAAAACACGCCCGTAGAGGGGACTCTGATGAGCAGACCAGACCAAGTTTGGGGCATGTAGGGCCTTTCTAGGCAGAGTTATGGGCCGGACAAAAAGGGAAGACAAATATGATCAAAAATCTTAAAATCCAATCCAAAACACGCCCGTAGAGGGGACTCTGATGAGCAGACCAGACCAAGTTTGGGGCATGTAGGGCCTTTCTAGGCAGAGTTATGGGCCGGACAAAAAGGGAAGACAAATATGGTCAAAAATCTTAAAATCCAATCCAAAACATGCCTGTAGAGGGGACTCTGATGAGCAGACCAGACCAAGTTTGGGGCATGTAGGGCCTTTCTAGGCAGAGTTATGGGCCGGACAATAAGGGAAGACAAATATGGTCAAAAATCTTAAAATCCAATCCAAAACATACCTGTAGAGGGAACTCTGATGAGCAGACCAGACCAAGTTTGGGGCATGTAGGGCCTTTCTAGGCAGAGTTATGGGCCAGACAAAAAGGGAAGACAAATATGGTCAAAAATCTTAAAATCCAATCCAAAACATGCCCGTAGAGGGGACTCTGATGAGCAGACCAGACCAAGTTTGGGGCATGTAGGGCCTTTCTAGGCAGAGTTATGGGCCGGACAAAAAGGGAAGACAAATATAGTCATTTAAAAAAAAAAATCCAATCCAAAACACGCCCGTAGAGGGGACTCTGATGAGCAGACCAGACCAAGTTTGGGGCATGTAGGTCCTTTCTAGGCAGAGTTATGGGCCGGACAAAAAGGGAAGACATATATGGTCAAAAATCTTAAAATCCAATCCAAAACATGCCCGTAGAGGGATCTCTGATGAGCAGACCAGACCAAGTTTGGGGCATGTAGGGCCTTTCTAGGCAGAGTTATGGGCCGGACAAAAAGGGAAGACAAATATAGTCATTTAAAAAAAAAATCCAATCCAAAACACGCCCGTAGAGGGGACTCTGATGAGCAGACCAGACCAAGTTTGGGGCATGTAGGGCCTTTCTAGGCAGAGTTATGGGCCGGACAAAAAGGGAAGACAAATATAGTCATAAATAAAAAAAAAATCCAAAACACGCCCGTAGAGGGGACTCTGATGAGCAGACCAGACCAAGTTTGGGGCATGTAGGGCCTTTCTAGGCAGAGTTATGTGCCAGACAAAAAGGGAAGACAAATATGGTCAAAAATCTTAAAATCCAATCCAAAACATGCCCGTAGAGGGGACTCTGATGAGCAGACCAGACCAAGTTTGGGGCATGTAGGGCCTTTCTAGGCAGAGTTATGGGCCGGACAAAAAGGGAAGACAAATATAGTCATTTAAAAAAAAAAATCAAATCCAAAACACGCCCGTAGAGGGGACTCTGATGAGCAGACCAGACCAAGTTTGGGGCATGTAGGGCCTTTCTAGGCAGAGTTATGTGCCAGACAAAAAGGGAAGACAAATATGGTCAAAAATCTTAAAATCCAATCCAAAACATGCCCGTAGAGGGATCTCTGATGAGCAGACCAGACCAAGTTTGGGGCATGTAGGGCCTTTCTAGGCAGAGTTATGTGCCAGACAAAAAGGGAAGACAAATATGGTCAAAAATCTTAAAATCCAATCCAAAACATGCCCGTAGAGGGGACTCTGATGAGCAGACCAGACCAAGTTTGGGGCATGTAGGGCCTTTCTAGGCAGAGTTATGGGCCGGACAAAAAGGGAAGACAAATATAGTCATAAAAAAAAAAAAAATCCAAAACACGCCCGTAGAGGGGACTCTGATGAGCAGACCAGACCAAGTTTGGGGCATGTAGGGCCTTTCTAGGCAGAGTTATGTGCCAGACAAAAAGGGAAGACAAATATGGTCAAAAATCTTAAAATCCAATCCAAAACATGCCCGTAGAGGGGACTCTGATGAGCAGACCAGACCAAGTTTGGGGCATGTAGGGCCTTTCTAGGCAGAGTTATGGGCCGGACAAAAAGGGAAGACAAATATAGTCATTTAAAAAAAAAAATCAAATCCAAAACACGCCCGTAGAGGGGACTCTGATGAGCAGACCAGACCAAGTTTGGGGCATGTAGGGCCTTTCTAGGCAGAGTTATGTGCCAGACAAAAAGGGAAGACAAATATGGTCAAAAATCTTAAAATCCAATCCAAAACATGCCCGTAGAGGGATCTCTGATGAGCAGACCAGACCAAGTTTGGGGCATGTAGGGCCTTTCTAGGCAGAGTTATGTGCCAGACAAAAAGGGAAGACAAATATGGTCAAAAATCTTAAAATCCAATCCAAAACATGCCCGTAGAGGGGACTCTGATGAGCAGACCAGACCAAGTTTGGGGCATGTAGGGCCTTTCTAGGCAGAGTTATGGGCCGGACAAAAAGGGAAGACAAATATAGTCATTTAAAAAAAAAAATCCAATCCAAAACACGCCCGTAGAGGGGACTCTGATGAGCAGACCAGACCAAGTTTGGGGCATGTAGGGCCTTTCTAGGCAGAGTTATGTGCCAGACAAAAAGGGAAGACAAATATGGTCAAAAATCTTAAAATCCAATCCAAAACATGCCCGTAGAGGGATCTCTGATGAGCAGACCAGACCAAGTTTGGGGCATGTAGGGCCTTTCTAGGCAGAGTTATGTGCCAGACAAAAAGGGAAGACAAATATGGTCAAAAATCTTAAAATCCAATCCAAAACATGCCCGTAGAGGGATCTCTGATGAGCAGACCAGACCAAGTTTGGGGCATGTAGGGCCTTTCTAGGCAGAGTTATGGGCCGGACAAAAAGGGAAGACAAATATAGTCATTTAAAAAAAAAATCCAATCCAAAACACGCCCGTAGAGGGGACTCTGATGAGCAGACCAGACCAAGTTTGGGGCATGTAGGGCCTTTCTAGGCAGAGTTATGGGCCGGACAAAAAGGGAAGACAAATATAGTCATAAAAAAAAAAAAAATCCAAAACACGCCCGTAGAGGGGACTCTGATGAGCAGACCAGACCAAGTTTGGGGCATGTAGGGCCTTTCTAGGCAGAGTTATGTGCCAGACAAAAAGGGAAGTCAAATATGGTCAATTTTTTTTTTAATCCAATCCAAAACACGCCCGTAGAGGGGACTCTGATGAGCAGACCAGACCAAGTTTGGGGCATGTAGGGCCTTTCTAGGCAGAGTTATGGGCCGGACAAAAAGGGAAGTCAAATATGGTCAATTTTTTTTTAAATACAATCCAAAACACGCCCGTAGAGGGGACTCTGATGAGCAGACCAGACCACGTTTGGGGCATGTAGGGCCTTTCTAGGCAGAGTTATGGGCCGGACAATAAGGGAAGACTAATATAGTCAAAAATCTTAAAATCCAATCCAAAACATACCTGTAAAGGGGACTCTGATGAGCAGACCAGACCAAGTTTGGGGCATGTAGGGCCTTTCTAGGCAGAGTTATGGGCCGGACAAAAAGGGAAGACAAATATAGTCATTTAAAAAAAAAAATCCAATCCAAAACACGCCCGTAGAGGGGACCCTGATGAGCAGATCAGACCAAGTTTGGGGCATGTAGGGCCTTTCTAGGCAGATTTATGGGCCAGACAAAAAGGGAAGACAAATATGGTCAAAAATCTTAAAATCCAATCCAAAACACGCCCGTAGAGGGGACTCTGATGAGCAGACCAGACCAAGTTTGGGGCATGTAGGGCCTTTCTAGGCAGAGTTATGGGCCAGACAAAAAGGGAAGACAAATATGATCAAAAATCTTAAAATCCAATCCAAAACACGCCCGTAGAGGGGACTCTGATGAGCAGACCAGACCAAGTTTGGGGCATGTAGGGCCTTTCTAGGCAGAGTTATGGGCCGGACAAAAAGGGAAGACAAATATGGTCAAAAATCTTAAAATCCAATCCAAAACATACCTGTAGAGGGAACTCTGATGAGCAGACCAGACCAAGTTTGGGGCATGTAGGGCCTTTCTAGGCAGAGTTATGGGCCAGACAAAAAGGGAAGACAAATATGGTCAAAAATCTTAAAATCCAATCCAAAACATACCTGTAGAGGGGACTCTGATGAGCAGACCAGACCAAGTTTGGGGCATGTAGGGCCTTTCTAGGCAGAGTTATGGGCCGGACAAAAAGGGAAGACAAATATAGTCATTTAAAAAAAAAAATCCAATCCAAAACACGCCCGTAGAGGGGACTCTGATGAGCAGACCAGACCAAGTTTGGGGCATGTAGGTCCTTTCTAGGCAGAGTTATGGGCCGGACAAAAAGGGAAGACATATATGGTCAAAAATCTTAAAATCCAATCCAAAACATGCCCGTAGAGGGATCTCTGATGAGCAGACCAGACCAAGTTTGGGGCATGTAGGGCCTTTCTAGGCAGAGTTATGGGCCGGACAAAAAGGGAAGACAAATATAGTCATTTAAAAAAAAAATCCAATCCAAAACACGCCCGTAGAGGGGACTCTGATGAGCAGACCAGACAAAGTTTGGGGCATGTAGGGCCTTTCTAGGCAGAGTTATGGGCCGGACAAAAAGGGAAGACAAATATAGTCATTTAAAAAAAAAATCCAATCCAAAACACGCCCGTAGAGGGGACTCTGATGAGCAGACCAGACCAAGTTTGGGGCATGTAGGGCCTTTCTAGGCAGAGTTATGGGCCGGACAAAAAGGGAAGACAAATATAGTCATAAAAAAAAAAAAAATCCAAAACACGCCCGTAGAGGGGACTCTGATGAGCAGACCAGACCAAGTTTGGGGCATGTAGGGCCTTTCTAGGCAGAGTTATGTGCCAGACAAAAAGGGAAGTCAAATATGGTCAATTTTTTTTTTAATCCAATCCAAAACACGCCCGTAGAGGGGACTCTGATGAGCAGACCAGACCAAGTTTGGGGCATGTAGGGCCTTTCTAGGCAGAGTTATGGGCCGGACAAAAAGGGAAGTCAAATATGGTCAATTTTTTTTTTAATACAATCCAAAACACGCCCGTAGAGGGGACTCTGATGAGCAGACCAGACCACGTTTGGGGCATGTAGGGCCTTTCTAGGCAGAGTTATGGGCCGGACAATAAGGGAAGAGTAATATAGTCAAAAATCTTAAAATCCAATCCAAAACATACCTGTAAAGGGGACTCTGATGAGCAGACCAGACCAAGTTTGGGGCATGTAGGGCCTTTCTAGGCAGAGTTATGGGCCGGACAATAAGGGAAGACAAATATAGTCATAAAAAAAAAAAAATCCAAAACACGCCCGTAGAGGGGACTCTGATGAGCAGACCAGACCAAGTTTGGGGCATGTAGGGCCTTTCTAGGCAGAGTTATGGGCCAGACAAAAAGGGAAGACAAATATGGTCAAAAATCTTAAAATCCAATCCAAAACATGCCCGTAGAGGGGACTCTGATGAGCAGACCAGACCAAGTTTGGGGCATGTAGGGCCTTTCTAGGCAGAGTTATGGGCCGGACAAAAAGGGAAGACAAATATAGTCATTTAAAAAAAAAAATCAAATCCAAAACACGCCCGTAGAGGGGACTCTGATGAGCAGACCAGACCAAGTTTGGGGCATGTAGGGCCTTTCTAGGCAGAGTTATGTGCCAGACAAAAAGGGAAGACAAATATGGTCAAAAATCTTAAAATCCAATCCAAAACATGCCCGTAGAGGGATCTCTGATGAGCAGACCAGACCAAGTTTGGGGCATGTAGGGCCTTTCTAGGCAGAGTTATGTGCCAGACAAAAAGGGAAGACAAATATGGTCAAAAATCTTAAAATCCAATCCAAAACATGCCCGTAGAGGGGACTGATGAGCAGACCAGACCAAGTTTGGGGCATGTAGGGCCTTTCTAGGCAGAGTTATGGGCCGGACAAAAAGGGAAGACAAATATAGTCATTTAAAAAAAAAATCAAATCCAAAACACGCCCGTAGAGGGGACTCTGATGAGCAGACCAGACCAAGTTTGGGGCATGTAGGGCCTTTCTAGGCAGAGTTATGGGCCGGACAAAAAGGGAAGACAAATATAGTCATAAAAAAAAAAAAAATCCAAAACACGCCCGTAGAGGGGACTCTGATGAGCAGACCAGACCAAGTTTGGGGCATGTAGGGCCTTTCTAGGCAGAGTTATGTGCCAGACAAAAAGGGAAGTCAAATATGGTCAATTTTTTTTTAATCCAATCCAAAACACGCCCGTAGAGGGGACTCTGATGAGCAGACCAGACCAAGTTTGGGGCATGTAGGGCCTTTCTAGGCAGAGTTATGGGCCGGACAAAAAGGGAAGTCAAATATGGTCAATTTTTTTTTAAATACAATCCAAAACACGCCCGTAGAGGGGACTCTGATGAGCAGACCAGACCACGTTTGGGGCATGTAGGGCCTTTCTAGGCAGAGTTATGGGCCGGACAATAAGGGAAGACTAATATAGTCAAAAATCTTAAAATCCAATCCAAAACATACCTGTAAAGGGGACTCTGATGAGCAGACCAGACCAAGTTTGGGGCATGTAGGGCCTTTCTAGGCAGAGTTATGGGCCGGACAAAAAGGGAAGACAAATATAGTCATTTAAAAAAAAAATCCAATCCAAAACACGCCCGTAGAGGGGACCCTGATGAGCAGATCAGACCAAGTTTGGGGCATGTAGGGCCTTTCTAGGCAGAGTTATGGGCCGGACAAAAAGGGAAGTCAAATATGGTCAATTTTTTTTTAAATACAATCCAAAACACGCCCGTAGAGGGGACTCTGATGAGCAGACCAGACCACGTTTGGGGCATGTAGGGCCTTTCTAGGCAGAGTTATGGGCCGGACAATAAGGGAAGACAAATATGGTCAAAAATCTTAAAATCCAATCCAAAACATACCTGTAGAGGGAACTCTGATGAGCAGACCAGACCAAGTTTGGGGCATGTAGGGCCTTTCTAGGCAGAGTTATGGGCCAGACAAAAAGGGAAGACAAATATGGTCAAAAATCTTAAAATCCAATCCAAAACATACCTGTAGAGGGGACTCTGATGAGCAGACCAGACCAAGTTTGGGGCATGTAGGGCCTTTCTAGGCAGAGTTATGGGCCGGACAAAAAGGGAAGACAAATATAGTCATTTAAAAAAAAAATCCAATCCAAAACACGCCCGTAGAGGGGACCCTGATGAGCAGATCAGACCAAGTTTGGGGCATGTAGGGCCTTTCTAGGCAGAGTTATGGGCCGGACAAAAAGGGAAGTCAAATATGGTCAATTTTTTTTTAAATACAATCCAAAACACGCCCGTAGAGGGGACTCTGATGAGCAGACCAGACCACGTTTGGGGCATGTAGGGCCTTTCTAGGCAGAGTTATGGGCCGGACAATAAGGGAAGACAAATATGGTCAAAAATCTTAAAATCCAATCCAAAACATACCTGTAGAGGGAACTCTGATGAGCAGACCAGACCAAGTTTGGGGCATGTAGGGCCTTTCTAGGCAGAGTTATGGGCCAGACAAAAAGGGAAGACAAATATGGTCAAAAATCTTAAAATCCAATCCAAAACATACCTGTAGAGGGGACTCTGATGAGCAGACCAGACCAAGTTTGGGGCATGTAGGGCCTTTCTAGGCAGAGTTATGGGCCGGACAAAAAGGGAAGACAAATATAGTCATTTAAAAAAAAAATCCAATCCAAAACACGCCCGTAGAGGGGACTCTGATGAGCAGACCAGACCAAGTTTGGGGCATATAGGGCCTTTCTAGGCAGAGTTATGTGCCAGACAATAAGGGAAGACAAATATGGTCAAAAATCTTAAAATCCAATCCAAAACATGCCCGTAGAGGGATCTCTGATGAGCAGACCAGACCAAGTTTGGGGCATGTAGGGCCTTTCTAGGCAGAGTTATGGGCCGGACAAAAAGGGAAGACAAATATAGTCATTTAAAAAAAAAAATCCAATCCAAAACACGCCCGTAGAGGGAACCCTGATGAGCAGACCAGACCAAGTTTGGGGCATGTAGGGCCTTTCTAGGCAGAGTTATGGGCCAGACAAAAAGGGAAGACAAATATGGTAAAAAATCTTAAAATCCAATCCAAAACATGCCCGTAGAGGGGACTCTGATGAGCAGACCAGACCAAGTTTGGGGCATGTAGGGCCTTTCTAGGCAGAGTTATGGGCCGGACAAAAAGGGAAGACAAATATAGTCATTTAAAAAAAAAAATCCAATCCAAAACACGCCCGTAGAGGGGACTCTGATGAGCAGACCAGACCAAGTTTGGGGCATGTAGGTCCTTTCTAGGCAGAGTTATGGGCCGGACAAAAAGGGAAGACATATATGGTCAAAAATCTTAAAATCCAATCCAAAACATGCCCGTAGAGGGATCTCTGATGAGCAGACCAGACCAAGTTTGGGGCATGTAGGGCCTTTCTAGGCAGAGTTATGGGCCGGACAAAAAGGAAAGACAAATATAGTCATTTAAAAAAAAAATCCAATCCAAAACACGCCCGTAGAGGGGACTCTGATGAGCAGACCAGACCAAGTTTGGGGCATGTAGGGCCTTTCTAGGCAGAGTTATGGGCCGGACAAAAAGGGAAGACAAATATAGTCATAAAAAAAAAAAAAATCCAAAACACGCCCGTAGAGGGGACTCTGATGAGCAGACCAGACCAAGTTTGGGGCATGTAGGGCCTTTCTAGGCAGAGTTATGTGCCAGACAAAAAGGGAAGACAAATATGGTCAAAAATCTTAAAATCCAATCCAAAACATGCCCGTAGAGGGGACTCTGATGAGCAGACCAGACCAAGTTTGGGGCATGTAGGGCCTTTCTAGGCAGAGTTATGGGCCGGACAAAAAGGGAAGACAAATATAGTCATTTAAAAAAAAAAATCAAATCCAAAACACGCCCGTAGAGGGGACTCTGATGAGCAGACCAGACCAAGTTTGGGGCATGTAGGGCCTTTCTAGGCAGAGTTATGGGCCGGACAATAAGGGAAGACAAATATGGTCAAAAATCTTAAAATCCAATCCAAAACATACCTGTAGAGGGGACTCTGATGAGCAGACCAGACCAAGTTTGGGTTATGTAGGGCCTTTCTAGGCAGAGTTATGGGCCAGACAAAAAGGGAAGACAAATATGGTCAAAAATCTTAAAATCCAATCCAAAACATGCCCGTAGAGGGGACTCTGATGAGCAGACCAGACCAAGTTTGGGGCATGTAGGGCCTTTCTAGGCAGAGTTATGGGCCGGACAAAAAGGGAAGACAAATATAGTCATTTAAAAAAAAAAATCCAATCCAAAACACGCCCGTAGAGGGGACTCTGATGAGCAG
This sequence comes from Osmerus eperlanus, assembly GCF_963692335.1. Lineage (NCBI taxonomy): Eukaryota > Metazoa > Chordata > Actinopteri > Osmeriformes > Osmeridae > Osmerus > Osmerus eperlanus. Next base: position 22,828,476 of record NC_085023.1, read on the forward strand.
ACCAGACCAAGTTTGGGGCATGTAGGGCCTTTCTAGGCAGAGTTATGTGCCAGACAAAAAGGGAAGACAAATATGGTCAAAAATCTTAAAATCCAATCCAAAACATGCCCGTAGAGGGATCTCTGATGAGCAGACCAGACCAAGTTTGGGGCATGTAGGGCCTTTCTAGGCAGAGTTATGGGCCGGACAAAAAGGGAAGACAAATATGGTCAAAAATCTTAAAATCCAATCCAAAACATGCCCGTAGAGGGGACTCTGATGAGCAGACCAGACCAAGTTTGGGGCATGTAGGGCCTTTCTAGGCAGAGTTATGGGCCAGACAAAAAGGGAAGACAAATATGGTCAAAAATCTTAAAATCCAATCCAAAACATGCCCGTAGAGGGGACTCTGATGAGCAGACCAGACCAAGTTTGGGGCATGTAGGGCCTTTCTAGGCAGAGTTATGGGCCGGACAAAAAGGGAAGACAAATATGGTCAAAAATCTTAAAATCCAATCCAAAACATGCCCGTAGAGGGGACTCTGATGAGCAGACCAGACCAAGTTTGGGGCATGTAGGGCCTTTCTAGGCAGAGTTATGGGCCAGACAAAAAGGGAAGACAAATATGGTCAAAAATCTTAAAATCCAATCCAAAACACGCCCGTAGAGGGGACTCTGATGAGCAGACCAGACCAAGTTTGGGGCATGTAGGGCCTTTCTAGGCAGAGTTATGGGCCAGACAAAAAGGGAAGACAAATATGGTCAAAAATCTTAAAATCCAATCCAAAACATGCCCGTAGAGGGGACTCTGATGAGCAGACCAGACCAAGTTTGGGGCATGTAGGGCCTTTCTAGGCAGAGTTATGGGCCGGACAAAAAGGGAAGACAAATATAGTCATTTAAAAAAAAAAATCCAATCCAAAACACGCCCGTAGAGGGGACTCTGATGAGCAGACCAGACCAAGTTTGGGGCATGTAGGGCCTTTCTAGGCAGAGTTATGTGCCAGACAAAAAGGGAAGACAAATATGGTCAAAAATCTTAAAATCCAATCCAAAACATGCCCGTAGAGGGATCTCTGATGAGCAGACCAGACCAAGTTTGGGGCATGTAGGGCCTTTCTAGGCAGAGTTATGGGCCGGACAAAAAGGGAAGACAAATATGGTCAAAAATCTTAAAATCCAATCCAAAACATGCCCGTAGAGGGGACTCTGATGAGCAGACCAGACCAAGTTTGGGGCATGTAGGGCCTTTCTAGGCAGAGTTATGGGCCAGACAAAAAGGGAAGACAAATATGGTCAAAAATCTTAAAATCCAATCCAAAACATGCCCGTAGAGGGGACTCTGATGAGCAGACCAGACCAAGTTTGGGGCATGTAGGGCCTTTCTAGGCAGAGTTATGGGCCGGACAAAAAGGGAAGACAAATATGGTCAAAAATCTTAAAATCCAATCCAAAACATGCCCGTAGAGGGGACTCTGATGAGCAGACCAGACCAAGTTTGGGGCATGTAGGGCCTTTCTAGGCAGAGTTATGGGCCAGACAAAAAGGGAAGACAAATATGGTCAAAAATCTTAAAATCCAATCCAAAACATGCCCGTAGAGGGGACTCTGATGAGCAGACCAGACCAAGTTTGGGGCATGTAGGGCCTTTCTAGGCAGAGTTATGGGCCAGACAAAAAGGGAAGACAAATATGGTCAAAAATCTTAAAATCCAATCCAAAACACGCCCGTAGAGGGGACTCTGATGAGCAGACCAGACCAAGTTTGGGGCATGTAGGGCCTTTCTAGGCAGAGTTATGGGCCAGACAAAAAGGGAAGACAAATATGGTCAAAAATCTTAAAATCCAATCCAAAACATGCCCGTAGAGGGGACTCTGATGAGCAGACCAGACCAAGTTTGGGGCATGTAGGGCCTTTCTAGGCAGAGTTATGGGCCAGACAAAAAGGGAAGACAAATATAGTCATTTAAAAAAAAAAATCCAATCCAAAACACGCCCGTAGAGGGGACTCTGATGAGCAGACCAGACCAAGTTTGGGGCATGTAGGGCCTTTCTAGGCAGAGTTATGTGCCAGACAAAAAGGGAAGACAAATATGGTCAAAAATCTTAAAATCCAATCCAAAACATGCCCGTAGAGGGATCTCTGATGAGCAGACCAGACCAAGTTTGGGGCATGTAGGGCCTTTCTAGGCAGAGTTATGGGCCGGACAAAAAGGGAAGACAAATATGGTCAAAAATCTTAAAATCCAATCCAAAACATGCCCGTAGAGGGGACTCTGATGAGCAGACCAGACCAAGTTTGGGGCATGTAGGGCCTTTCTAGGCAGAGTTATGGGCCAGACAAAAAGGGAAGACAAATATGGTCAAAAATCTTAAAATCCAATCCAAAACATGCCCGTAGAGGGGACTCTGATGAGCAGACCAGACCAAGTTTGGGGCATGTAGGGCCTTTCTAGGCAGAGTTATGTGCCAGACAAAAAGGGAAGACAAATATGGTCAAAAATCTTAAAATCCAATCCAAAACATGCCCGTAGAGGGGACTCTGATGAGCAGACCAGACCAAGTTTGGGGCATGTAGGGCCTTTCTAGGCAGAGTTATGGGCCGGACAAAAAGGGAAGACAAATATGGTCAAAAATCTTAAAATCCAATCCAAAACATGCCCGTAGAGGGGACTCTGATGAGCAGACCAGACCAAGTTTGGGGCATGTAGGGCCTTTCTAGGCAGAGTTATGGGCCAGACAAAAAGGGAAGACAAATATGGTCAAAAATCTTAAAATCCAATCCAAAACACGCCCGTAGAGGGGACTCTGATGAGCAGACCAGACCAAGTTTGGGGCATGTAGGGCCTTTCTAGGCAGAGTTATGTGCCAGACAAAAAGGGAAGACAAATATGGTCAAAAATCTTAAAATCCAATCCAAAACATGCCCGTAGAGGGGACTCTGATGAGCAGACCAGACCAAGTTTGGGGCATGTAGGGCCTTTCTAGGCAGAGTTATGGGCCAGACAAAAAGGGAAGACAAATATGGTCAAAAATCTTAAAATCCAATCCAAAACACGCCCGTAGAGGGGACTCTGATGAGCAGACCAGACCAAGTTTGGGGCATGTAGGGCCTTTCTAGGCAGAGTTATGTGCCAGACAAAAAGGGAAGTCAAATATGGTCAATTTTTTTTTTAATCCAATCCAAAACACGCCCGTAGAGGGGACTCTGATGAGCAGACCAGACCAAGTTTGGGGCATGTAGGGCCTTTCTAGGCAGAGTTATGGGCCGGACAAAAAGGGAAGACAAATATAGTCATTTAAAAAAAAAAATCCAATCCAAAACACGCCCGTAGAGGGGACCCTGATGAGCAGATCAGACCAAGTTTGGGGCATGTAGAGCCTTTCTAGGCAGAGTTATGGGCCGGACAAAAAGGGAAGTCAAATATGGTCAATTTTTTTTTAAATACAATCCAAAACACGCCCGTAGAGGGGACTCTGATGAGCAGACCAGACTACGTTTGGGGCATGTAGGGCCTTTCTAGGCAGAGTTATGGGCCGGACAATAAGGGAAGACAAATATGGTCAAAAATCTTAAAATCCAATCCAAAACATACCTGTAGAGGGAACTCTGATGAGCAGACCAGACCAAGTTTGGGGCATGTAGGGCCTTTCTAGGCAGAGTTATGGGCCAGACAAAAAGGGAAGACAAATATGGTCAAAAATCTTAAAATCCAATCCAAAACATACCTGTAAAGGGGACTCTGATGAGCAGACCAGACCAAGTTTGGGGCATGTAGGGCCTTTCTAGGCAGAGTTATGGGCCGGACAAAAAGGGAAGACAAATATAGTCATTTAAAAAAAAAAATCCAATCCAAAACACGCCCGTAGAGGGGACTCTGATGAGCAGACCAGACCAAGTTTGGGGCATGTAGGGCCTTTCTAGGCAGAGTTATGTGCCAGACAAAAAGGGAAGACAAATATGGTCAAAAATCTTAAAATCCAATCCAAAACATGCCCGTAGAGGGATCTCTGATGAGCAGACCAGACCAAGTTTGGGGCATGTAGGGCCTTTCTAGGCAGAGTTATGGGCCGGACAAAAAGGGAAGACAAATATAGTCATTTAAAAAAAAAAATCCAATCCAAAACACGCCCGTAGAGGGGACTCTGATGAGCAGACCAGACCAAGTTTGGGGCATGTAGGGCCTTTCTAGGCAGAGTTATGTGCCAGACAAAAAGGGAAGACAAATATGGTCAAAAATCTTAAAATCCAATCCAAAACATGCCCGTAGAGGGATCTCTGATGAGCAGACCAGACCAAGTTTGGGGCATGTAGGGCCTTTCTAGGCAGAGTTATGGGCCAGACAAAAAAGGAAGACAAATATGTTTAAAAATCTTAAAATCCAATCCAAAACATACCTGTAAAGGGGACTCTGATGAGCAGACCAGACCAAGTTTGGGGCATGTAGGGCCTTTCTAGGCAGAGTTATGGGCCGGACAAAAAGGGAAGACAAATATAGTCTTAAAAAAAAAAAAAATCCAAAACACGCCCGTAGAGGGGACTCTGATGAGCAGACCAGACCAAGTTTGGGGCATGTAGGGCCTTTCTAGGCAGAGTTATGTGCCAGAAAAAAAGGGAAGACAAATATGGTCAAAAATCTTAAAATCCAATCCAAAACATGCCCGTAGAGGGATCTCTGATGAGTAGACCAGACCAAGTTTGGGCCATGTAGGGCCTTTCTAGGCAGAGTTATGGGCCAGACAAAAAGGGAAGACAAATATGGTCAAAAATCTTAAAATCCAATCCAAAACATACCTGTAAAGGGGACTCTGATGAGCAGACCAGACCAAGTTTGGGGCATGTAGGGCCTTTCTAGGCAGAGTTATGGGCCAGACAAAAAGGGAAGACAAATATGGTCAAAAATCTTAAAATCCAATCCAAAACATACCTGTAGAGGGAACTCTGATGAGCAGACCAGACCAAGTTTGGGGCATGTAGGGCCTTTCTAGGCAGAGTTATGGGCCAGACAAAAAGGGAAGACAAATATGGTCAAAAATCTTAAAATCCAATCCAAAACATACCTGTAAAGGGGACTCTGATGAGCAGACCAGACCAAGTTTGGGGCATGTAGGGCCTTTCTAGGCAGAGTTATGGGCCAGACAAAAAGGGAAGACAAATATGGTCAAAAATCTTAAAATCCAATCCAAAACATACCTGTAGAGGGAACTCTGATGAGCAGACCAGACCAAGTTTGGGGCATGTAGGGCCTTTCTAGGCAGAGTTATGGGCCAGACAAAAAGGGAAGACAAATATGGTCAAAAATCTTAAAATCCAATCCAAAACATGCCCGTAGAGGGGACTCTGATGAGCAGACCAGACCAAGTTTGGGGCATGTAGGGCCTTTCTAGGCAGAGTTATGGGCCGGACAAAAAGGGAAGACAAATATAGTCTTAAAAAAAAAAAAAATCCAAAACACGCCCGTAGAGGGGACTCTGATGAGCAGACCAGACCAAGTTTGGGGCATGTAGGGCCTTTCTAGGCAGAGTTATGTGCCAGAAAAAAAGGGAAGACAAATATGGTCAAAAATCTTAAAATCCAATCCAAAACATGCCCGTAGAGGGATCTCTGATGAGTAGACCAGACCAAGTTTGGGCCATGTAGGGCCTTTCTAGGCAGAGTTATGGGCCAGACAAAAAGGGAAGACAAATATGGTCAAAAATCTTAAAATCCAATCCAAAACATACCTGTAAAGGGGACTCTGATGAGCAGACCAGACCAAGTTTGGGGCATGTAGGGCCTTTCTAGGCAGAGTTATGGGCCAGACAAAAAGGGAAGACAAATATGGTCAAAAATCTTAAAATCCAATCCAAAACATACCTGTAGAGGGAACTCTGATGAGCAGACCAGACCAAGTTTGGGGCATGTAGGGCCTTTCTAGGCAGAGTTATGGGCCAGACAAAAAGGGAAGACAAATATGGTCAAAAATCTTAAAATCCAATCCAAAACATACCTGTAAAGGGGACTCTGATGAGCAGACCAGACCAAGTTTGGGGCATGTAGGGCCTTTCTAGGCAGAGTTATGGGCCAGACAAAAAGGGAAGACAAATATGGTCAAAAATCTTAAAATCCAATCCAAAACATACCTGTAGAGGGAACTCTGATGAGCAGACCAGACCAAGTTTGGGGCATGTAGGGCCTTTCTAGGCAGAGTTATGGGCCAGACAAAAAGGGAAGACAAATATGGTCAAAAATCTTAAAATCCAATCCAAAACATGCCCGTAGAGGGGACTCTGATGAGCAGACCAGACCAAGTTTGGGGCATGTAGGGCCTTTCTAGGCAGAGTTATGGGCCGGACAAAAAGGGAAGACAAATATGGTCAAAAATCTTAAAATCCAATCCAAAACATGCCCGTAGAGGGGACTCTGATGAGCAGACCAGACCAAGTTTGGGGCATGTAGGGCCTTTCTAGGCAGAGTTATGGGCCGGACAAAAAGGGAAGACAAATATGGTCAAAAATCTTAAAATCCAATCCAAAACATGCCCGTAGAGGGGACTCTGATGAGCAGACCAGACCAAGTTTGGGGCATGTAGGGCCTTTCTAGGCAGAGTTATGGGCCAGACAAAAAGGGAAGACAAATATGGTCAAAAATCTTAAAATCCAATCCAAAACACGCCCGTAGAGGGGACTCTGATGAGCAGACCAGACCAAGTTTGGGGCATGTAGGGCCTTTCTAGGCAGAGTTATGTGCCAGACAAAAAGGGAAGACAAATATGGTCAAAAATCTTAAAATCCAATCCAAAACATGCCCGTAGAGGGGACTCTGATGAGCAGACCAGACCAAGTTTGGGGCATGTAGGGCCTTTCTAGGCAGAGTTATGGGCCAGACAAAAAGGGAAGACAAATATGGTCAAAAATCTTAAAATCCAATCCAAAACACGCCCGTAGAGGGGACTCTGATGAGCAGACCAGACCAAGTTTGGGGCATGTAGGGCCTTTCTAGGCAGAGTTATGTGCCAGACAAAAAGGGAAGTCAAATATGGTCAATTTTTTTTTTAATCCAATCCAAAACACGCCCGTAGAGGGGACTCTGATGAGCAGACCAGACCAAGTTTGGGGCATGTAGGGCCTTTCTAGGCAGAGTTATGGGCCGGACAAAAAGGGAAGACAAATATAGTCATTTAAAAAAAAAAATCCAATCCAAAACACGCCCGTAGAGGGGACCCTGATGAGCAGATCAGACCAAGTTTGGGGCATGTAGAGCCTTTCTAGGCAGAGTTATGGGCCGGACAAAAAGGGAAGTCAAATATGGTCAATTTTTTTTTAAATACAATCCAAAACACGCCCGTAGAGGGGACTCTGATGAGCAGACCAGACTACGTTTGGGGCATGTAGGGCCTTTCTAGGCAGAGTTATGGGCCGGACAATAAGGGAAGACAAATATGGTCAAAAATCTTAAAATCCAATCCAAAACATACCTGTAGAGGGAACTCTGATGAGCAGACCAGACCAAGTTTGGGGCATGTAGGGCCTTTCTAGGCAGAGTTATGGGCCAGACAAAAAGGGAAGACAAATATGGTCAAAAATCTTAAAATCCAATCCAAAACATACCTGTAAAGGGGACTCTGATGAGCAGACCAGACCAAGTTTGGGGCATGTAGGGCCTTTCTAGGCAGAGTTATGGGCCGGACAAAAAGGGAAGACAAATATAGTCATTTAAAAAAAAAAATCCAATCCAAAACACGCCCGTAGAGGGGACTCTGATGAGCAGACCAGACCAAGTTTGGGGCATGTAGGGCCTTTCTAGGCAGAGTTATGTGCCAGACAAAAAGGGAAGACAAATATGGTCAAAAATCTTAAAATCCAATCCAAAACATGCCCGTAGAGGGATCTCTGATGAGCAGACCAGACCAAGTTTGGGGCATGTAGGGCCTTTCTAGGCAGAGTTATGGGCCGGACAAAAAGGGAAGACAAATATAGTCATTTAAAAAAAAAAATCCAATCCAAAACACGCCCGTAGAGGGGACTCTGATGAGCAGACCAGACCAAGTTTGGGGCATGTAGGGCCTTTCTAGGCAGAGTTATGTGCCAGACAAAAAGGGAAGACAAATATGGTCAAAAATCTTAAAATCCAATCCAAAACATGCCCGTAGAGGGATCTCTGATGAGCAGACCAGACCAAGTTTGGGGCATGTAGGGCCTTTCTAGGCAGAGTTATGGGCCAGACAAAAAAGGAAGACAAATATGTTTAAAAATCTTACAATCCAATCCAAAACACGCCCGTAGAGGGGACTCTGATGAGCAGACCAGACAAAGTTTGGGGCATGTAGGGCCTTTCTAGGCAGAGTTATGGGCCGGACAAAAAGGGAAGACAAATATAGTCATTTAAAAAAAAAATCCAATCCAAAACACGCCCGTAGAGGGGACTCTGATGAGCAGACCAGACCAAGTTTGGGGCATATAGGGCCTTTCTAGGCAGAGTTATGTGCCAGACAATAAGGGAAGACAAATATGGTCAAAAATCTTAAAATCCAATCCAAAACATGCCCGTAGAGGGATCTCTGATGAGCAGACCAGACCAAGTTTGGGGCATGTAGGGCCTTTCTAGGCAGAGTTATGGGCCGGACAAAAAGGGAAGACAAATATAGTCATTTAAAAAAAAAATCCAATCCAAAACACGCCCGTAGAGGGGACTCTGATGAGCAGACCAGACCAAGTTTGGGGCATGTAGGGCCTTTCTAGGCAGAGTTATGGGCCGGACAAAAAGGGAAGACAAATATAGTCATAAAAAAAAAAAAAATCCAAAACACGCCCGTAGAGGGGACTCTGATGAGCAGACCAGACCAAGTTTGGGGCATGTAGGGCCTTTCTAGGCAGAGTTATGTGCCAGACAAAAAGGGAAGACAAATATGGTCAAAAATCTTAAAATCCAATCCAAAACATGCCCGTAGAGGGATCTCTGATGAGCAGACCAGACCAAGTTTGGGCCATGTAGGGCCTTTCTAGGCAGAGTTATGGGCCAGACAAAAAGGAAGACAAATATGATCAAAAATCTTAAAATCCAATCCAAAACACGCCCGTAGAGGGGACTCTGATGAGCAGACCAGACCAAGTTTGGGGCATGTAGGGCCTTTCTAGGCAGAGTTATGTGCCAGACAAAAAGGGAAGACAAATATGGTCAAAAATCTTAAAATCCAATCCAAAACATGCCCGTAGAGGGGACTCTGATGAGCAGACCAGACCAAGTTTGGGGCATGTAGGGCCTTTCTAGGCAGAGTTATGGGCCAGACAAAAAGGGAAGACAAATATGGTCAAAAATCTTAAAATCCAATCCAAAACACGCCCGTAGAGGGGACTCTGATGAGCAGACCAGACCAAGTTTGGGGCATGTAGGGCCTTTCTAGGCAGAGTTATGTGCCAGACAAAAAGGGAAGTCAAATATGGTCAATTTTTTTTTTAATCCAATCCAAAACACGCCCGTAGAGGGGACTCTGATGAGCAGACCAGACCAAGTTTGGGGCATGTAGGGCCTTTCTAGGCAGAGTTATGGGCCGGACAAAAAGGGAAGACAAATATAGTCATTTAAAAAAAAAAATCCAATCCAAAACACGCCCGTAGAGGGGACCCTGATGAGCAGATCAGACCAAGTTTGGGGCATGTAGAGCCTTTCTAGGCAGAGTTATGGGCCGGACAAAAAGGGAAGTCAAATATGGTCAATTTTTTTTTAAATACAATCCAAAACACGCCCGTAGAGGGGACTCTGATGAGCAGACCAGACTACGTTTGGGGCATGTAGGGCCTTTCTAGGCAGAGTTATGGGCCGGACAATAAGGGAAGACAAATATGGTCAAAAATCTTAAAATCCAATCCAAAACATACCTGTAGAGGGAACTCTGATGAGCAGACCAGACCAAGTTTGGGGCATGTAGGGCCTTTCTAGGCAGAGTTATGGGCCAGACAAAAAGGGAAGACAAATATGGTCAAAAATCTTAAAATCCAATCCAAAACATACCTGTAAAGGGGACTCTGATGAGCAGACCAGACCAAGTTTGGGGCATGTAGGGCCTTTCTAGGCAGAGTTATGGGCCGGACAAAAAGGGAAGACAAATATAGTCATTTAAAAAAAAAAATCCAATCCAAAACACGCCCGTAGAGGGGACTCTGATGAGCAGACCAGACCAAGTTTGGGGCATGTAGGGCCTTTCTAGGCAGAGTTATGTGCCAGACAAAAAGGGAAGACAAATATGGTCAAAAATCTTAAAATCCAATCCAAAACATGCCCGTAGAGGGATCTCTGATGAGCAGACCAGACCAAGTTTGGGGCATGTAGGGCCTTTCTAGGCAGAGTTATGGGCCGGACAAAAAGGGAAGACAAATATAGTCATTTAAAAAAAAAAATCCAATCCAAAACACGCCCGTAGAGGGGACTCTGATGAGCAGACCAGACCAAGTTTGGGGCATGTAGGGCCTTTCTAGGCAGAGTTATGTGCCAGACAAAAAGGGAAGACAAATATGGTCAAAAATCTTAAAATCCAATCCAAAACATGCCCGTAGAGGGATCTCTGATGAGCAGACCAGACCAAGTTTGGGGCATGTAGGGCCTTTCTAGGCAGAGTTATGGGCCAGACAAAAAAGGAAGACAAATATGTTTAAAAATCTTAAAATCCAATCCAAAACACGCCCGTAGAGGGGACTCTGATGAGCAGACCAGACAAAGTTTGGGGCATGTAGGGCCTTTCTAGGCAGAGTTATGGGCCGGACAAAAAGGGAAGACAAATATAGTCATTTAAAAAAAAAATCCAATCCAAAACACGCCCGTAGAGGGGACTCTGATGAGCAGACCAGACCAAGTTTGGGGCATATAGGGCCTTTCTAGGCAGAGTTATGTGCCAGACAATAAGGGAAGACAAATATGGTCAAAAATCTTAAAATCCAATCCAAAACATGCCCGTAGAGGGATCTCTGATGAGCAGACCAGACCAAGTTTGGGGCATGTAGGGCCTTTCTAGGCAGAGTTATGGGCCGGACAAAAAGGGAAGACAAATATAGTCATTTAAAAAAAAAATCCAATCCAAAACACGCCCGTAGAGGGGACTCTGATGAGCAGACCAGACCAAGTTTGGGGCATGTAGGGCCTTTCTAGGCAGAGTTATGGGCCGGACAAAAAGGGAAGACAAATATAGTCATAAAAAAAAAAAAAATCCAAAACACGCCCGTAGAGGGGACTCTGATGAGCAGACCAGACCAAGTTTGGGGCATGTAGGGCCTTTCTAGGCAGAGTTATGTGCCAGACAAAAAGGGAAGACAAATATGGTCAAAAATCTTAAAATCCAATCCAAAACATGCCCGTAGAGGGATCTCTGATGAGCAGACCAGACCAAGTTTGGGCCATGTAGGGCCTTTCTAGGCAGAGTTATGGGCCAGACAAAAAGGAAGACAAATATGATCAAAAATCTTAAAATCCAATCCAAAACACGCCCGTAGAGGGGACTCTGATGAGCAGACCAGACCAAGTTTGGGGCATGTAGGGCCTTTCTAGGCAGAGTTATGGGCCGGACAAAAAGGGAAGACAAATATGGTCAAAAATCTTAAAATCCAATCCAAAACACGCCCGTAGAGGGGACTCTGATGAGCAGACCAGACCAAGTTTGGGGCATGTAGGGCCTTTCTAGGCAGAGTTATGGGCCAGACAAAAAGGGAAGACAAATATGATCAAAAATCTTAAAATCCAATCCAAAACACGCCCGTAGAGGGGACTCTGATGAGCAGACCAGACCAAGTTTGGGGCATGTAGGGCCTTTCTAGGCAGAGTTATGGGCCGGACAAAAAGGGAAGACAAATATGGTCAAAAATCTTAAAATCCAATCCAAAACATGCCCGTAGAGGGGACTCTGATGAGCAGACCAGACCAAGTTTGGGGCATGTAGGGCCTTTCTAGGCAGAGTTATGGGCCAGACAAAAAGGGAAGACAAATATGGTCAAAAATCTTAAAATCTAATCCAAAACATACCTGAAGAGGGGACTCTGATGAGCAGACCAGACCAAGTTTGGGGCATGTAGGGCCTTTCTAGGCAGAGTTATGGGCCGGACAAAAAGGGAAGACAAATATATTCATTTAAAAAAAAAAATCCAATCCAAAACACGCCCGTAGAGGGGACTCTGATGAGCAGACCAGACCAAGTTTGGGGCATATAGGGCCTTTCTAGGCAGAGTTATGTGCCAGACAATAAGGGAAGACAAATATGGTCAAAAATCTTAAAATCCAATCCAAAACATGCCCGTAGAGGGATCTCTGATGAGCAGACCAGACCAAGTTTGGGGCATGTAGGGCCTTTCTAGGCAGAGTTATGGGCCGGACAAAAAGGGAAGACAAATATAGTCATTTAAAAAAAAAATCCAATCCAAAACACGCCCGTAGAGGGGACTCTGATGAGCAGACCAGACAAAGTTTGGGGCATGTAGGGCCTTTCTAGGCAGAGTTATGGGCCGGACAAAAAGGGAAGACAAATATAGTCATTTAAAAATAAAAAATCCAATCCAAAACACGCCCGTAGAGGGGACTCTGATGAGCAGACCAGACCAAGTTTGGGGCATGTAGGGCCTTTCTAGGCAGAGTTATGGGCCAGACAAAAAGGGAAGACAAATATGGTCAAAAATCTTAAAATCCAATCCAAAACATACCTGTAAAGGGGACTCTGATGAGCAGACCAGACCAAGTTTGGGGCATGTAGGGCCTTTCTAGGCAGAGTTATGTGCCAGAAAAAAAGGGAAGACAAATATGGTCAAAAATCTTAAAATCCAATCCAAAACATGCCCGTAGAGGGGACTCTGATGAGCAGACCAGACCAAGTTTGGGGCATGTAGGGCCTTTCTAGGCAGAGTTATGGGCCGGACAAAAAGGGAAGTCAAATATGGTCAATTTTTTTTTAAATACAATCCAAAACACGCCCGTAGAGGGGACTCTGATGAGCAGACCAGACTACGTTTGGGGCATGTAGGGCCTTTCTAGGCAGAGTTATGGGCCGGACAATAAGGGAAGACAAATATGGTCAAAAATCTTAAAATCCAATCCAAAACATACCTGTAGAGGGAACTCTGATGAGCAGACCAGACCAAGTTTGGGGCATGTAGGGCCTTTCTAGGCAGAGTTATGGGCCAGACAAAAAGGGAAGACAAATATGGTCAAAAATCTTAAAATCCAATCCAAAACATACCTGTAAAGGGGACTCTGATGAGCAGACCAGACCAAGTTTGGGGCATGTAGGGCCTTTCTAGGCAGAGTTATGGGCCGGACAAAAAGGGAAGACAAATATGGTCAAAAATCTTAAAATCCAATCCAAAACATGCCCGTAGAGGGGACTCTGATGAGCAGACCAGACCAAGTTTGGGGCATGTAGGGCCTTTCTAGGCAGAGTTATGGGCCAGACAAAAAGGGAAGACAAATATGGTCAAAAATCTTAAAATCCAATCCAAAACACGCCCGTAGAGGGGACTCTGATGAGCAGACCAGACCAAGTTTGGGGCATGTAGGGCCTTTCTAGGCAGAGTTATGTGCCAGACAAAAAGGGAAGACAAATATGGTCAAAAATCTTAAAATCCAATCCAAAACATGCCCGTAGAGGGGACTCTGATGAGCAGACCAGACCAAGTTTGGGGCATGTAGGGCCTTTCTAGGCAGAGTTATGGGCCGGACAAAAAGGGAAGACAAATATGGTCAAAAATCTTAAAATCCAATCCAAAACATGCCCGTAGAGGGGACTCTGATGAGCAGACCAGACCAAGTTTGGGGCATGTAGGGCCTTTCTAGGCAGAGTTATGGGCCAGACAAAAAGGGAAGACAAATATGGTCAAAAATCTTAAAATCCAATCCAAAACACGCCCGTAGAGGGGACTCTGATGAGCAGACCAGACCAAGTTTGGGGCATGTAGGGCCTTTCTAGGCAGAGTTATGTGCCAGACAAAAAGGGAAGACAAATATGGTCAAAAATCTTAAAATCCAATCCAAAACATGCCCGTAGAGGGGACTCTGATGAGCAGACCAGACCAAGTTTGGGGCATGTAGGGCCTTTCTAGGCAGAGTTATGGGCCAGACAAAAAGGGAAGACAAATATGGTCAAAAATCTTAAAATCCAATCCAAAACACGCCCGTAGAGGGGACTCTGATGAGCAGACCAGACCAAGTTTGGGGCATGTAGGGCCTTTCTAGGCAGAGTTATGTGCCAGACAAAAAGGGAAGACAAATATGGTCAAAAATCTTAAAATCCAATCCAAAACATGCCCGTAGAGGGGACTCTGATGAGCAGACCAGACCAAGTTTGGGGCATGTAGGGCCTTTCTAGGCAGAGTTATGGGCCAGACAAAAAGGGAAGACAAATATGGTCAAAAATCTTAAAATCCAATCCAAAACACGCCCGTAGAGGGGACTCTGATGAGCAGACCAGACCAAGTTTGGGGCATGTAGGGCCTTTCTAGGCAGAGTTATGGGCCGGACAAAAAGGGAAGACAAATATAGTCATTTAAAAAAAAAAATCCAATCCAAAACACGCCCGTAGAGGGGACCCTGATGAGCAGATCAGACCAAGTTTGGGGCATGTAGAGCCTTTCTAGGCAGAGTTATGGGCCGGACAAAAAGGGAATTCAAATATGGTCAATTTTTTTTTAAATACAATCCAAAACACGCCCGTAGAGGGGACTCTGATGAGCAGACCAGACTACGTTTGGGGCATGTAGGGCCTTTCTAGGCAGAGTTATGGGCCGGACAATAAGGGAAGACAAATATGGTCAAAAATCTTAAAATCCAATCCAAAACATACCTGTAGAGGGAACTCTGATGAGCAGACCAGACCAAGTTTGGGGCATGTAGGGCCTTTCTAGGCAGAGTTATGGGCCAGACAAAAAGGGAAGACAAATATGGTCAAAAATCTTAAAATCCAATCCAAAACATACCTGTAAAGGGGACTCTGATGAGCAGACCAGACCAAGTTTGGGGCATGTAGGGCCTTTCTAGGCAGAGTTATGGGCCGGACAATAAGGGAAGACAAATATGGTCAAAAATCTTAAAATCCAATCCAAAACATACCTGTAGAGGGGACTCTGATGAGCAGACCAGACCAAGTTTGGGTTATGTAGGGCCTTTCTAGGCAGAGTTATGGGCCAGACAAAAAGGGAAGACAAATATGGTCAAAAATCTTAAAATCCAATCCAAAACATGCCCGTAGAGGGGACTCTGATGAGCAGACCAGACCAAGTTTGGGGCATGTAGGGCCTTTCTAGGCAGAGTTATGGGCCGGACAAAAAGGGAAGTCAAATATGGTCAATTTTTTTTGAAATACAATCCAAAACACGCCCGTAGAGGGGACTCTGATGAGCAGACCAGACTACGTTTGGGGCATGTAGGGCCTTTCTAGGCAGAGTTATGGGCCGGACAATAAGGGAAGACAAATATGGTCAAAAATCTTAAAATCCAATCCAAAACATACCTGTAGAGGGAACTCTGATGAGCAGACCAGACCAAGTTTGGGGCATGTAGGGCCTTTCTAGGCAGAGTTATGGGCCAGACAAAAAGGGAAGACAAATATGGTCAAAAATCTTAAAATCCAATCCAAAACATACCTGTAAAGGGGACTCTGATGAGCAGACCAGACCAAGTTTGGGGCATGTAGGGCCTTTCTAGGCAGAGTTATGGGCCGGACAAAAAGGGAAGACAAATATAGTCATTTAAAAAAAAAAATCCAATCCAAAACACGCCCGTAGAGGGGACTCTGATGAGCAGACCAGACCAAGTTTGGGGCATGTAGGGCCTTTCTAGGCAGAGTTATGGGCCAGACAAAAAGGGAAGACAAATATGGTCAAAAATCTTAAAATCCAATCCAAAACACGCCCGTAGAGGGGACTCTGATGAGCAGACCAGACCAAGTTTGGGGCATGTAGGGCCTTTCTAGGCAGAGTTATGTGCCAGACAAAAAGGGAAGACAAATATGGTCAAAAATCTTAAAATCCAATCCAAAACATGCCCGTAGAGGGGACTCTGATGAGCAGACCAGACCAAGTTTGGGGCATGTAGGGCCTTTCTAGGCAGAGTTATGGGCCGGACAAAAAGGGAAGACAAATATGGTCAAAAATCTTAAAATCCAATCCAAAACATGCCCGTAGAGGGGACTCTGATGAGCAGACCAGACCAAGTTTGGGGCATGTAGGGCCTTTCTAGGCAGAGTTATGGGCCAGACAAAAAGGGAAGACAAATATGGTCAAAAATCTTAAAATCCAATCCAAAACACGCCCGTAGAGGGGACTCTGATGAGCAGACCAGACCAAGTTTGGGGCATGTAGGGCCTTTCTAGGCAGAGTTATGTGCCAGACAAAAAGGGAAGACAAATATGGTCAAAATCTTAAAATCCAATCCAAAACATGCCCGTAGAGGGGACTCTGATGAGCAGACCAGACCAAGTTTGGGGCATGTAGGGCCTTTCTAGGCAGAGTTATGGGCCAGACAAAAAGGGAAGACAAATATGGTCAAAAATCTTAAATCCAATCCAAAACACGCCCGTAGAGGGGACTCTGATGAGCAGACCAGACCAAGTTTGGGGCATGTAGGGCCTTTCTAGGCAGAGTTATGTGCCAGACAAAAAGGGAAGTCAAATATGGTCAATTTTTTTTTTAATCCAATCCAAAACACGCCCGTAGAGGGGACTCTGATGAGCAGACCAGACCAAGTTTGGGGCATGTAGGGCCTTTCTAGGCAGAGTTATGGGCCGGACAAAAAGGGAAGACAAATATAGTCATTTAAAAAAAAAAATCCAATCCAAAACACGCCCGTAGAGGGGACCCCTGATGAGCAGATCAGACCAAGTTTGGGGCATGTAGAGCCTTTCTAGGCAGAGTTATGGGCCGGACAAAAAGGGAAGTCAAATATGGTCAATTTTTTTTTAAATACAATCCAAAACACGCCCGTAGAGGGGACTCTGATGAGCAGACCAGACTACGTTTGGGCATGTAGGGCCTTTCTAGGCAGAGTTATGGGCCGGACAATAAGGGAAGACAAATATGGTCAAAAATCTTAAAATCCAATCCAAAACATACCTGTAGAGGGAACTCTGATGAGCAGACCAGACCAAGTTTGGGCATGTAGGGCCTTTCTAGGCAGAGTTATGGGCCAGACAAAAAGGGAAGACAAATATGGTCAAAAATCTTAAAATCCAATCCAAAACATACCTGTAAAGGGGGACTCTGATGAGCAGACCAGACCAAGTTTGGGGCATGTAGGGCCTTTCTAGGCAGAGTTATGGGCCGGACAAAAAGGGAAGACAAATATGGTCAAAAATCTTAAAATCCAATCCAAAACATGCCCGTAGAGGGGACTCTGATGAGCAGACCAGACCAAGTTTGGGGCATGTAGGGCCTTTCTAGGCAGAGTTATGGGCCAGACAAAAAGGGAAGACAAATATGGTCAAAAATCTTAAAATCCAATCCAAAACACGCCCGTAGAGGGGACTCTGATGAGCAGACCAGACCAAGTTTGGGGCATGTAGGGCCTTTCTAGGCAGAGTTATGTGCCAGACAAAAAGGGAAGACAAATATGGTCAAAAATCTTAAAATCCAATCCAAAACATGCCCGTAGAGGGGACTCTGATGAGCAGACCAGACCAAGTTTGGGGCATGTAGGGCCTTTCTAGGCAGAGTTATGGGCCGGACAAAAAGGGAAGACAAATATGGTCAAAAATCTTAAAATCCAATCGAAAACATGCCCGTAGATGGGACTCTGATGAGCAGACCAGACCAAGTTTGGGGCATGTAGGGCCTTTCTAGGCAGAGTTATGGGCCAGACAAAAAGGGAAGACAAATATGGTCAAAAATCTTAAAATCCAATCCAAAACACGCCCGTAGAGGGGACTCTGATGAGCAGACCAGACCAAGTTTGGGGCATGTAGGGCCTTTCTAGGCAGAGTTATGTGCCAGACAAAAAGGGAAGACAAATATGGTCAAAAATCTTAAAATCCAATCCAAAACATGCCCGTAGAGGGGACTCTGATGAGCAGACCAGACCAAGTTTGGGGCATGTAGGGCCTTTCTAGGCAGAGTTATGGGCCGGACAAAAGGGAAGACAAATATAGTCATTTAAAAAAAAAAATCCAATCCAAAACACGCCCGTAGAGGGGACCCTGATGAGCAGATCAGACCAAGTTTGGGGCATGTAGAGCCTTTCTAGGCAGAGTTATGGCCGGACAAAAAGGGAAGTCAAATATGGTCAATTTTTTTTAAATACAATCCAAAACACGCCCGTAGAGGGGACTCTGATGAGCAGACCCAGACTACGTTTGGGGCATGTAGGGCCTTTCTAGGCAGAGTTATGGGCCGGACAAAAAGGGAAGACAAATATAGTCATTTAAAAAAAAAAATCCAATCCAAAACACGCCCGTAGAGGGGACCCTGATGAGCAGATCAGACCAAGTTTGGGGCATGTAGAGCCTTTCTAGGCAGAGTTATGGGCCGGACAAAAAGGGAAGTCAAATATGGTCAATTTTTTTTAAATACAATCCAAAACACGCCCGTAGAGGGGACTCTGATGAGCAGACCAGACTACGTTTGGGGCATGTAGGGCCTTTCTAGGCAGAGTTATGGGCCGGACAATAAGGGAAGACAAATATGGTCAAAAATCTTAAAATCCAATCCAAAACATACCTGTAGAGGGAACTCTGATGAGCAGACCAGACCAAGTTTGGGGCATGTAGGGCCTTTCTAGGCAGAGTTATGGGCCAGACAAAAAGGGAAGACAAATATGGTCAAAAATCTTAAAATCCAATCCAAAACATACCTGTAAAGGGGACTCTGATGAGCAGACCAGACCAAGTTTGGGGCATGTAGGGCCTTTCTAGGCAGAGTTATGGGCCGGACAAAAAGGGAAGACAAATATGGTCAAAAATCTTAAAATCCAATCCAAAACATACCTGTAGAGGGGACTCTGATGAGCAGACCAGACCAAGTTTGGGTTATGTAGGGCCTTTCTAGGCAGAGTTATGGGCCAGACAAAAAGGGAAGACAAATATGGTCAAAAATCTTAAAATCCAATCCAAAACATGCCCGTAGAGGGGACTCTGATGAGCAGACCAGACCAAGTTTGGGGCATGTAGGGCCTTTCTAGGCAGAGTTATGGGCCGGACAAAAAGGGAAGTCAAATATGGTCAATTTTTTTTTAAATACAATCCAAAACACGCCCGTAGAGGGGACTCTGATGAGCAGACCAGACTACGTTTGGGGCATGTAGGGCCTTTCTAGGCAGAGTTATGGGCCGGACAATAAGGGAAGACAAATATGGTCAAAAATCTTAAAATCCAATCCAAAACATACCTGTAGAGGGAACTCTGATGAGCAGACCAGACCAAGTTTGGGGCATGTAGGGCCTTTCTAGGCAGAGTTATGGGCCAGACAAAAAGGGAAGACAAATATGGTCAAAAATCTTAAAATCCAATCCAAAACATACCTGTAAAGGGGACTCTGATGAGCAGACCAGACCAAGTTTGGGGCATGTAGGGCCTTTCTAGGCAGAGTTATGGGCCGGACAATAAGGGAAGACAAATATGGTCAAAAATCTTAAAATCCAATCCAAAACATACCTGTAGAGGGGACTCTGATGAGCAGACCAGACCAAGTTTGGGTTATGTAGGGCCTTTCTAGGCAGAGTTATGGGCCAGACAAAAAGGGAAGACAAATATGGTCAAAAATCTTAAAATCCAATCCAAAACATGCCCGTAGAGGGGACTCTGATGAGCAGACCAGACCAAGTTTGGGGCATGTAGGGCCTTTCTAGGCAGAGTTATGGGCCGGACAAAAAGGGAAGTCAAATATGGTCAATTTTTTTTAAAATACAATCCAAAACACGCCCGTAGAGGGGACTCTGATGAGCAGACCAGACCAAGTTTGGGGCATGTAGGGCCTTTCTAGGCAGAGTTATGGGCCAGACAAAAAGGGAAGACAAATATGGTCAAAAATCTTAAAATCCAATCCAAAACACGCCCGTAGAGGGGACTCTGATGAGCAGACCAGACTACGTTTGGGGCATGTAGGGCCTTTCTAGGCAGAGTTATGGGCCGGACAATAAGGGAAGACAAATATGGTCAAAAATCTTAAAATCCAATCCAAAACATACCTGTAGAGGGAACTCTGATGAGCAGACCAGACCAAGTTTGGGGCATGTAGGGCCTTTCTAGGCAGAGTTATGGGCCAGACAAAAAGGGAAGACAAATATGGTCAAAAATCTTAAAATCCAATCCAAAACACGCCCGTAGAGGGGACTCTGATGAGCAGACCAGACCAAGTTTGGGGCATGTAGGGCCTTTCTAGGCAGAGTTATGTGCCAGACAAAAAGGGAAGTCAAATATGGTCAATTTTTTTTTTAATCCAATCCAAAACACGCCCGTAGAGGGGACTCTGATGAGCAGACCAGACCAAGTTTGGGGCATGTAGGGCCTTTCTAGGCAGAGTTATGGGCCGGACAAAAAGGGAAGACAAATATAGTCATTTAAAAAAAAAAATCCAATCCAAAACACGCCCGTAGAGGGGACCCTGATGAGCAGATCAGACCAAGTTTGGGGCATGTAGAGCCTTTCTAGGCAGAGTTATGGGCCGGACAAAAAGGGAAGTCAAATATGGTCAATTTTTTTTTAAATACAATCCAAAACACGCCCGTAGAGGGGACTCTGATGAGCAGACCAGACTACGTTTGGGGCATGTAGGGCCTTTCTAGGCAGAGTTATGGGCCGGACAATAAGGGAAGACAAATATGGTCAAAAATCTTAAAATCCAATCCAAAACATACCTGTAGAGGGAACTCTGATGAGCAGACCAGACCAAGTTTGGGGCATGTAGGGCCTTTCTAGGCAGAGTTATGTGCCAGACAAAAAGGGAAGACAAATATGGTCAAAAATCTTAAAATCCAATCCAAAACATGCCCGTAGAGGGGACTCTGATGAGCAGACCAGACCAAGTTTGGGGCATGTAGGGCCTTTCTAGGCAGAGTTATGGGCCGGACAAAAAGGGAAGACAAATATGGTCAAAAATCTTAAAATCCAATCCAAAACATGCCCGTAGAGGGGACTCTGATGAGCAGACCAGACCAAGTTTGGGGCATGTAGGGCCTTTCTAGGCAGAGTTATGGGCCAGACAAAAAGGGAAGACAAATATGGTCAAAAATCTTAAAATCCAATCCAAAACACGCCCGTAGAGGGGACTCTGATGAGCAGACCAGACCAAGTTTGGGGCATGTAGGGCCTTTCTAGGCAGAGTTATGTGCCAGACAAAAAGGGAAGACAAATATGGTCAAAAATCTTAAAATCCAATCCAAAACATGCCCGTAGAGGGGACTCTGATGAGCAGACCAGACCAAGTTTGGGGCATGTAGGGCCTTTCTAGGCAGAGTTATGGGCCGGACAAAAAGGGAAGACAAATATAGTCATTTAAAAAAAAAAATCCAATCCAAAACACGCCCGTAGAGGGGACCCTGATGAGCAGATCAGACCAAGTTTGGGGCATGTAGAGCCTTTCTAGGCAGAGTTATGGGCCGGACAAAAAGGGAAGTCAAATATGGTCAATTTTTTTTTAAATACAATCCAAAACACGCCCGTAGAGGGGACTCTGATGAGCAGACCAGACTACGTTTGGGGCATGTAGGGCCTTTCTAGGCAGAGTTATGGGCCGGACAATAAGGGAAGACAAATATGGTCAAAAATCTTAAAATCCAATCCAAAACATACCTGTAGAGGGAACTCTGATGAGCAGACCAGACCAAGTTTGGGGCATGTAGGGCCTTTCTAGGCAGAGTTATGGGCCAGACAAAAAGGGAAGACAAATATGGTCAAAAATCTTAAAATCCAATCCAAAACATACCTGTAAAGGGGACTCTGATGAGCAGACCAGACCAAGTTTGGGGCATGTAGGGCCTTTCTAGGCAGAGTTATGGGCCGGACAATAAGGGAAGTCAAATATGGTCAAAAATCTTAAAATCCAATCCAAAACATACCTGTAGAGGGGACTCTGATGAGCAGACCAGACCAAGTTTGGGTTATGTAGGGCCTTTCTAGGCAGAGTTATGGGCCAGACAAAAAGGGAAGACAAATATGGTCAAAAATCTTAAAATCCAATCCAAAACATGCCCGTAGAGGGGACTCTGATGAGCAGACCAGACCAAGTTTGGGGCATGTAGGGCCTTTCTAGGCAGAGTTATGGGCCGGACAAAAAGGGAAGTCAAATATGGTCAATTTTTTTTTAAATACAATCCAAAACACGCCCGTAGAGGGGACTCTGATGAGCAGACCAGACTACGTTTGGGGCATGTAGGGCCTTTCTAGGCAGAGTTATGGGCCGGACAATAAGGGAAGACAAATATGGTCAAAAATCTTAAAATCCAATCCAAAACATACCTGTAGAGGGAACTCTGATGAGCAGACCAGACCAAGTTTGGGGCATGTAGGGCCTTTCTAGGCAGAGTTATGGGCCAGACAAAAAGGGAAGACAAATATGGTCAAAAATCTTAAAATCCAATCCAAAACATACCTGTAAAGGGGACTCTGATGAGCAGACCAGACCAAGTTTGGGGCATGTAGGGCCTTTCTAGGCAGAGTTATGGGCCGGACAATAAGGGAAGACAAATATGGTCAAAAATCTTAAAATCCAATCCAAAACATACCTGTAGAGGGGACTCTGATGAGCAGACCAGACCAAGTTTGGGTTATGTAGGGCCTTTCTAGGCAGAGTTATGGGCCAGACAAAAAGGGAAGACAAATATGGTCAAAAATCTTAAAATCCAATCCAAAACATGCCCGTAGAGGGGACTCTGATGAGCAGACCAGACCAAGTTTGGGGCATGTAGGGCCTTTCTAGGCAGAGTTATGGGCCGGACAATAAGGGAAGACAAATATGGTCAAAAATCTTAAAATCCAATCCAAAACATACCTGTAGAGGGAACTCTGATGAGCAGACCAGACCAAGTTTGGGGCATGTAGGGCCTTTCTAGGCAGAGTTATGGGCCAGACAAAAAGGGAAGACAAATATGGTCAAAAATCTTAAAATCCAATCCAAAACACGCCCGTAGAGGGGACTCTGATGAGCAGACCAGACCAAGTTTGGGGCATGTAGGGCCTTTCTAGGCAGAGTTATGTGCCAGACAAAAAGGGAAGTCAAATATGGTCAATTTTTTTTTTAATCCAATCCAAAACACGCCCGTAGAGGGGACTCTGATGAGCAGACCAGACCAAGTTTGGGGCATGTAGGGCCTTTCTAGGCAGAGTTATGGGCCGGACAAAAAGGGAAGACAAATATAGTCATTTAAAAAAAAAAATCCAATCCAAAACACGCCCGTAGAGGGGACCCTGATGAGCAGATCAGACCAAGTTTGGGGCATGTAGAGCCTTTCTAGGCAGAGTTATGGGCCGGACAAAAAGGGAAGTCAAATATGGTCAATTTTTTTTTAAATACAATCCAAAACACGCCCGTAGAGGGGACTCTGATGAGCAGACCAGACTACGTTTGGGGCATGTAGGGCCTTTCTAGGCAGAGTTATGGGCCGGACAATAAGGGAAGACAAATATGGTCAAAAATCTTAAAATCCAATCCAAAACATACCTGTAGAGGGAACTCTGATGAGCAGACCAGACCAAGTTTGGGGCATGTAGGGCCTTTCTAGGCAGAGTTATGTGCCAGACAAAAAGGGAAGACAAATATGGTCAAAAATCTTAAAATCCAATCCAAAACATGCCCGTAGAGGGGACTCTGATGAGCAGACCAGACCAAGTTTGGGGCATGTAGGGCCTTTCTAGGCAGAGTTATGGGCCGGACAAAAAGGGAAGACAAATATGGTCAAAAATCTTAAAATCCAATCCAAAACATGCCCGTAGAGGGGACTCTGATGAGCAGACCAGACCAAGTTTGGGGCATGTAGGGCCTTTCTAGGCAGAGTTATGGGCCAGACAAAAAGGGAAGACAAATATGGTCAAAAATCTTAAAATCCAATCCAAAACACGCCCGTAGAGGGGACTCTGATGAGCAGACCAGACCAAGTTTGGGGCATGTAGGGCCTTTCTAGGCAGAGTTATGTGCCAGACAAAAAGGGAAGACAAATATGGTCAAAAATCTTAAAATCCAATCCAAAACATGCCCGTAGAGGGGACTCTGATGAGCAGACCAGACCAAGTTTGGGGCATGTAGGGCCTTTCTAGGCAGAGTTATGGGCCGGACAAAAAGGGAAGACAAATATAGTCATTTAAAAAAAAAAATCCAATCCAAAACACGCCCGTAGAGGGGACCCTGATGAGCAGATCAGACCAAGTTTGGGGCATGTAGAGCCTTTCTAGGCAGAGTTATGGGCCGGACAAAAAGGGAAGTCAAATATGGTCAATTTTTTTTTAAATACAATCCAAAACACGCCCGTAGAGGGGACTCTGATGAGCAGACCAGACTACGTTTGGGGCATGTAGGGCCTTTCTAGGCAGAGTTATGGGCCGGACAATAAGGGAAGACAAATATGGTCAAAAATCTTAAAATCCAATCCAAAACATACCTGTAGAGGGAACTCTGATGAGCAGACCAGACCAAGTTTGGGGCATGTAGGGCCTTTCTAGGCAGAGTTATGTGCCAGACAAAAAGGGAAGACAAATATGGTCAAAAATCTTAAAATCCAATCCAAAACACGCCCGTAGAGGGGACTCTGATGAGCAGACCAGACCAAGTTTGGGGCATGTAGGGCCTTTCTAGGCAGAGTTATGTGCCAGACAAAAAGGGAAGACAAATATGGTCAAAAATCTTAAAATCCAATCCAAAACATGCCCGTAGAGGGGACTCTGATGAGCAGACCAGACTACGTTTGGGGCATGTAGGGCCTTTCTAGGCAGAGTTATGGGCCGGACAATAAGGGAAGACAAATATGGTCAAAAATCTTAAAATCCAATCCAAAACATACCTGTAGAGGGAACTCTGATGAGCAGACCAGACCAAGTTTGGGGCATGTAGGGCCTTTCTAGGCAGAGTTATGGGCCAGACAAAAAGGGAAGACAAATATGGTCAAAAATCTTAAAATCCAATCCAAAACATACCTGTAAAGGGGACTCTGATGAGCAGACCAGACCAAGTTTGGGGCATGTAGGGCCTTTCTAGGCAGAGTTATGGGCCGGACAATAAGGGAAGTCAAATATGGTCAAAAATCTTAAAATCCAATCCAAAACATACCTGTAGAGGGGACTCTGATGAGCAGACCAGACCAAGTTTGGGTTATGTAGGGCCTTTCTAGGCAGAGTTATGGGCCAGACAAAAAGGGAAGACAAATATGGTCAAAAATCTTAAAATCCAATCCAAAACATGCCCGTAGAGGGGACTCTGATGAGCAGACCAGACCAAGTTTGGGGCATGTAGGGCCTTTCTAGGCAGAGTTATGGGCCGGACAAAAAGGGAAGTCAAATATGGTCAATTTTTTTTTAAATACAATCCAAAACACGCCCGTAGAGGGGACTCTGATGAGCAGACCAGACTACGTTTGGGGCATGTAGGGCCTTTCTAGGCAGAGTTATGGGCCGGACAATAAGGGAAGACAAATATGGTCAAAAATCTTAAAATCCAATCCAAAACATACCTGTAGAGGGAACTCTGATGAGCAGACCAGACCAAGTTTGGGGCATGTAGGGCCTTTCTAGGCAGAGTTATGGGCCAGACAAAAAGGGAAGACAAATATGGTCAAAAATCTTAAAATCCAATCCAAAACATACCTGTAAAGGGGACTCTGATGAGCAGACCAGACCAAGTTTGGGGCATGTAGGGCCTTTCTAGGCAGAGTTATGGGCCGGACAATAAGGGAAGACAAATATGGTCAAAAATCTTAAAATCCAATCCAAAACATACCTGTAGAGGGGACTCTGATGAGCAGACCAGACCAAGTTTGGGTTATGTAGGGCCTTTCTAGGCAGAGTTATGGGCCAGACAAAAAGGGAAGACAAATATGGTCAAAAATCTTAAAATCCAATCCAAAACATGCCCGTAGAGGGGACTCTGATGAGCAGACCAGACCAAGTTTGGGGCATGTAGGGCCTTTCTAGGCAGAGTTATGGGCCGGACAAAAAGGGAAGTCAAATATGGTCAATTTTTTTTAAAATACAATCCAAAACACGCCCGTAGAGGGGACTCTGATGAGCAGACCAGACCAAGTTTGGGGCATGTAGGGCCTTTCTAGGCAGAGTTATGGGCCAGACAAAAAGGGAAGACAAATATGGTCAAAAATCTTAAAATCCAATCCAAAACACGCCCGTAGAGGGGACTCTGATGAGCAGACCAGACCAAGTTTGGGGCATGTAGGGCCTTTCTAGGCAGAGTTATGTGCCAGACAAAAAGGGAAGACAAATATGGTCAAAAATCTTAAAATCCAATCCAAAACATGCCCGTAGAGGGGACTCTGATGAGCAGACCAGACCAAGTTTGGGGCATGTAGGGCCTTTCTAGGCAGAGTTATGGGCCGGACAAAAAGGGAAGACAAATATGGTCAAAAATCTTAAAATCCAATCCAAAACATGCCCGTAGAGGGGACTCTGATGAGCAGACCAGACCAAGTTTGGGGCATGTAGGGCCTTTCTAGGCAGAGTTATGGGCCAGACAAAAAGGGAAGACAAATATGGTCAAAAATCTTAAAATCCAATCCAAAACACGCCCGTAGAGGGGACTCTGATGAGCAGACCAGACCAAGTTTGGGGCATGTAGGGCCTTTCTAGGCAGAGTTATGTGCCAGACAAAAAGGGAAGACAAATATGGTCAAAAATCTTAAAATCCAATCCAAAACATGCCCGTAGAGGGGACTCTGATGAGCAGACCAGACCAAGTTTGGGGCATGTAGGGCCTTTCTAGGCAGAGTTATGGGCCAGACAAAAAGGGAAGACAAATATGGTCAAAAATCTTAAAATCCAATCCAAAACACCTCCGTAGAGGGGACTCTGATGAGCAGACCAGACCAAGTTTGGGGCATGTAGGGCCTTTCTAGGCAGAGTTATGTGCCAGACAAAAAGGGAAGTCAAATATGGTCAATTTTTTTTTTAATCCAATCCAAAACACGCCCGTAGAGGGGACTCTGATGAGCAGACCAGACCAAGTTTGGGGCATGTAGGGCCTTTCTAGGCAGAGTTATGGGCCGGACAAAAAGGGAAGACAAATATAGTCATTTAAAAAAAAAAATCCAATCCAAAACACGCCCGTAGAGGGGACCCTGATGAGCAGATCAGACCAAGTTTGGGGCATGTAGAGCCTTTCTAGGCAGAGTTATGGGCCGGACAAAAAGGGAAGTCAAATATGGTCAATTTTTTTTTAAATACAATCCAAAACACGCCCGTAGAGGGGACTCTGATGAGCAGACCAGACTACGTTTGGGGCATGTAGGGCCTTTCTAGGCAGAGTTATGGGCCGGACAATAAGGGAAGACAAATATGGTCAAAAATCTTAAAATCCAATCCAAAACATACCTGTAGAGGGAACTCTGATGAGCAGACCAGACCAAGTTTGGGGCATGTAGGGCCTTTCTAGGCAGAGTTATGGGCCAGACAAAAAGGGAAGACAAATATGGTCAAAAATCTTAAAATCCAATCCAAAACATACCTGTAAAGGGGACTCTGATGAGCAGACCAGACCAAGTTTGGGGCATGTAGGGCCTTTCTAGGCAGAGTTATGGGCCGGACAATAAGGGAAGTCAAATATGGTCAAAAATCTTAAAATCCAATCCAAAACATACCTGTAGAGGGGACTCTGATGAGCAGACCAGACCAAGTTTGGGTTATGTAGGGCCTTTCTAGGCAGAGTTATGGGCCAGACAAAAAGGGAAGACAAATATGGTCAAAAATCTTAAAATCCAATCCAAAACATGCCCGTAGAGGGGACTCTGATGAGCAGACCAGACCAAGTTTGGGGCATGTAGGGCCTTTCTAGGCAGAGTTATGGGCCGGACAAAAAGGGAAGTCAAATATGGTCAATTTTTTTTTAAATACAATCCAAAACACGCCCGTAGAGGGGACTCTGATGAGCAGACCAGACTACGTTTGGGGCATGTAGGGCCTTTCTAGGCAGAGTTATGGGCCGGACAATAAGGGAAGACAAATATGGTCAAAAATCTTAAAATCCAATCCAAAACATACCTGTAGAGGGAACTCTGATGAGCAGACCAGACCAAGTTTGGGGCATGTAGGGCCTTTCTAGGCAGAGTTATGGGCCAGACAAAAAGGGAAGACAAATATGGTCAAAAATCTTAAAATCCAATCCAAAACATACCTGTAAAGGGGACTCTGATGAGCAGACCAGACCAAGTTTGGGGCATGTAGGGCCTTTCTAGGCAGAGTTATGGGCCGGACAATAAGGGAAGACAAATATGGTCAAAAATCTTAAAATCCAATCCAAAACATACCTGTAGAGGGGACTCTGATGAGCAGACCAGACCAAGTTTGGGTTATGTAGGGCCTTTCTAGGCAGAGTTATGGGCCAGACAAAAAGGGAAGACAAATATGGTCAAAAATCTTAAAATCCAATCCAAAACATGCCCGTAGAGGGGACTCTGATGAGCAGACCAGACCAAGTTTGGGGCATGTAGGGCCTTTCTAGGCAGAGTTATGGGCCGGACAAAAAGGGAAGTCAAATATGGTCAATTTTTTTTAAAATACAATCCAAAACACGCCCGTAGAGGGGACTCTGATGAGCAGACCAGACTACGTTTGGGGCATGTAGGGCCTTTCTAGGCAGAGTTATGGGCCGGACAATAAGGGAAGACAAATATGGTCAAAAATCTTAAAATCCAATCCAAAACATACCTGTAGAGGGAACTCTGATGAGCAGACCAGACCAAGTTTGGGGCATGTAGGGCCTTTCTAGGCAGAGTTATGGGCCAGACAAAAAGGGAAGACAAATATGGTCAAAAATCTTAAAATCCAATCCAAAACATACCTGTAAAGGGGACTCTGATGAGCAGACCAGACCAAGTTTGGGGCATGTAGGGCCTTTCTAGGCAGAGTTATGGTCCGGACAAAAAGGGAAGACAAATATAGTCATTTAAAAAAAAAAATCCAATCCAAAACACGCCCGTAGAGGGGACTCTGATGAGCAGACCAGACCAAGTTTGGGGCATGTAGGGCCTTTCTAGGCAGAGTTATGTGCCAGACAAAAAGGGAAGACAAATATGGTCAAAAATCTTAAAATCCAATCCAAAACATGCCCGTAGAGGGATCTCTGATGAGCAGACCAGACCAAGTTTGGGGCATGTAGGGCCTTTCTAGGCAGAGTTATGGGCCGGACAAAAAGGGAAGACAAATATGGTCAAAAATCTTAAAATCCAAAACATGCCCGTAGAGGGGACTCTGATGAGCAGACCAGACCAAGTTTGGGGCATGTAGGGCCTTTCTAGGCAGAGTTATGGGCCAGACAAAAAGGGAAGACAAATATGGTCAAAAATCTTAAAATCCAATCCAAAACATGCCCGTAGAGGGGACTCTGATGAGCAGACCAGACCAAGTTTGGGGCATGTAGGGCCTTTCTAGGCAGAGTTATGGGCCGGACAAAAAGGGAAGACAAATATGGTCAAAAATCTTAAAATCCAATCCAAAACATGCCCGTAGAGGGGACTCTGATGAGCAGACCAGACCAAGTTTGGGGCATGTAGGGCCTTTCTAGGCAGAGTTATGGGCCAGACAAAAAGGGAAGACAAATATGGTCAAAAATCTTAAAATCCAATCCAAAACACGCCCGTAGAGGGGACTCTGATGAGCAGACCAGACCAAGTTTGGGGCATGTAGGGCCTTTCTAGGCAGAGTTATGTGCCAGACAAAAAGGGAAGACAAATATGGTCAAAAATCTTAAAATCCAATCCAAAACATGCCCGTAGAGGGGACTCTGATGAGCAGACCAGACCAAGTTTGGGGCATGTAGGGCCTTTCTAGGCAGAGTTATGGGCCGGACAAAAAGGGAAGACAAATATGGTCAAAAATCTTAAAATCCAATCCAAAACATGCCCGTAGAGGGGACTCTGATGAGCAGACCAGACCAAGTTTGGGGCATGTAGGGCCTTTCTAGGCAGAGTTATGGGCCAGACAAAAAGGGAAGACAAATATGGTCAAAAATCTTAAAATCCAATCCAAAACACGCCCGTAGAGGGGACTCTGATGAGCAGACCAGACCAAGTTTGGGGCATGTAGGGCCTTTCTAGGCAGAGTTATGTGCCAGACAAAAAGGGAAGACAAATATGGTCAAAAATCTTAAAATCCAATCCAAAACATGCCCGTAGAGGGGACTCTGATGAGCAGACCAGACCAAGTTTGGGGCATGTAGGGCCTTTCTAGGCAGAGTTATGGGCCAGACAAAAAGGGAAGACAAATATGGTCAAAAATCTTAAAATCCAATCCAAAACACGCCCGTAGAGGGGACTCTGATGAGCAGACCAGACCAAGTTTGGGGCATGTAGGGCCTTTCTAGGCAGAGTTATGTGCCAGACAAAAAGGGAAGTCAAATATGGTCAATTTTTTTTTTAATCCAATCCAAAACACGCCCGTAGAGGGGACTCTGATGAGCAGACCAGACCAAGTTTGGGGCATGTAGGGCCTTTCTAGGCAGAGTTATGGGCCGGACAAAAAGGGAAGACAAATATAGTCATTTAAAAAAAAAAATCCAATCCAAAACACGCCCGTAGAGGGGACCCTGATGAGCAGATCAGACCAAGTTCGGGGCATGTAGAGCCTTTCTAGGCAGAGTTATGGGCCGGACAAAAAGGGAAGTCAAATATGGTCAATTTTTTTTTAAATACAATCCAAAACACGCCCGTAGAGGGGACTCTGATGAGCAGACCAGACTACGTTTGGGGCATGTAGGGCCTTTCTAGGCAGAGTTATGGGCCGGACAATAAGGGAAGACAAATATGGTCAAAAATCTTAAAATCCAATCCAAAACATACCTGTAGAGGGAACTCTGATGAGCAGACCAGACCAAGTTTGGGGCATGTAGGGCCTTTCTAGGCAGAGTTATGGGCCAGACAAAAAGGGAAGACAAATATGGTCAAAAATCTTAAAATCCAATCCAAAACATGCCCGTAGAGGGGACTCTGATGAGCAGACCAGACCAAGTTTGGGGCATGTAGGGCCTTTCTAGGCAGAGTTATGGGCCGGACAAAAAGGGAAGACAAATATGGTCAAAAATCTTAAAATCCAATCCAAAACATGCCCGTAGAGGGGACTCTGATGAGCAGACCAGACCAAGTTTGGGGCATGTAGGGCCTTTCTAGGCAGAGTTATGGGCCAGACAAAAAGGGAAGACAAATATGGTCAAAAATCTTAAAATCCAATCCAAAACACGCCCGTAGAGGGGACTCTGATGAGCAGACCAGACCAAGTTTGGGGCATGTAGGGCCTTTCTAGGCAGAGTTATGTGCCAGACAAAAAGGGAAGACAAATATGGTCAAAAATCTTAAAATCCAATCCAAAACATGCCCGTAGAGGGGACTCTGATGAGCAGACCAGACCAAGTTTGGGGCATGTAGGGCCTTTCTAGGCAGAGTTATGGGCCGGACAAAAAGGGAAGACAAATATGGTCAAAAATCTTAAAATCCAATCCAAAACATGCCCGTAGAGGGGACTCTGATGAGCAGACCAGACCAAGTTTGGGGCATGTAGGGCCTTTCTAGGCAGAGTTATGGGCCAGACAAAAAGGGAAGACAAATATGGTCAAAAATCTTAAAATCCAATCCAAAACACGCCCGTAGAGGGGACTCTGATGAGCAGACCAGACCAAGTTTGGGGCATGTAGGGCCTTTCTAGGCAGAGTTATGTGCCAGACAAAAAGGGAAGACAAATATGGTCAAAAATCTTAAAATCCAATCCAAAACATGCCCGTAGAGGGGACTCTGATGAGCAGACCAGACCAAGTTTGGGGCATGTAGGGCCTTTCTAGGCAGAGTTATGGGCCAGACAAAAAGGGAAGACAAATATGGTCAAAAATCTTAAAATCCAATCCAAAACACGCCCGTAGAGGGGACTCTGATGAGCAGACCAGACCAAGTTTGGGGCATGTAGGGCCTTTCTAGGCAGAGTTATGTGCCAGACAAAAAGGGAAGTCAAATATGGTCAATTTTTTTTTTAATCCAATCCAAAACACGCCCGTAGAGGGGACTCTGATGAGCAGACCAGACCAAGTTTGGGGCATGTAGGGCCTTTCTAGGCAGAGTTATGGGCCGGACAAAAAGGGAAGACAAATATAGTCATTTAAAAAAAAAAATCCAATCCAAAACACGCCCGTAGAGGGGACCCTGATGAGCAGATCAGACCAAGTTCGGGGCATGTAGAGCCTTTCTAGGCAGAGTTATGGGCCGGACAAAAAGGGAAGTCAAATATGGTCAATTTTTTTTTAAATACAATCCAAAACACGCCCGTAGAGGGGACTCTGATGAGCAGACCAGACTACGTTTGGGGCATGTAGGGCCTTTCTAGGCAGAGTTATGGGCCGGACAATAAGGGAAGACAAATATGGTCAAAAATCTTAAAATCCAATCCAAAACATACCTGTAGAGGGAACTCTGATGAGCAGACCAGACCAAGTTTGGGGCATGTAGGGCCTTTCTAGGCAGAGTTATGGGCCAGACAAAAAGGGAAGACAAATATGGTCAAAAATCTTAAAATCCAATCCAAAACATACCTGTAGAGGGGACTCTGATGAGCAGACCAGACCAAGTTTGGGTTATGTAGGGCCTTTCTAGGCAGAGTTATGGGCCAGAC
The DNA here is from genome assembly GCF_963692335.1 of Osmerus eperlanus. NCBI lineage: Eukaryota > Metazoa > Chordata > Actinopteri > Osmeriformes > Osmeridae > Osmerus > Osmerus eperlanus. The sequence goes on from NC_085023.1 coordinate 22,861,186, forward strand.
AAAAAGGGAAGACAAATATGGTCAAAAATCTTAAAATCCAATCCAAAACATGCCCGTAGAGGGGACTCTGATGAGCAGACCAGACCAAGTTTGGGGCATGTAGGGCCTTTCTAGGCAGAGTTATGGGCCGGACAAAAAGGGAAGACAAATATAGTCATTTAAAAAAAAAAATCCAATCCAAAACACGCCCGTAGAGGGGACTCTGATGAGCAGACCAGACCAAGTTTGGGGCATGTAGGGCCTTTCTAGGCAGAGTTATGTGCCAGACAAAAAGGGAAGACAAATATGGTCAAAAATCTTAAAATCCAATCCAAAACATGCCCGTAGAGGGATCTCTGATGAGCAGACCAGACCAAGTTTGGGGCATGTAGGGCCTTTCTAGGCAGAGTTATGGGCCGGACAAAAAGGGAAGACAAATATGGTCAAAAATCTTAAAATCCAATCCAAAACATGCCCGTAGAGGGGACTCTGATGAGCAGACCAGACCAAGTTTGGGGCATGTAGGGCCTTTCTAGGCAGAGTTATGGGCCAGACAAAAAGGGAAGACAAATATGGTCAAAAATCTTAAAATCCAATCGAAAACATGCCCGTAGAGGGGACTCTGATGAGCAGACCAGACCAAGTTTGGGGCATGTAGGGCCTTTCTAGGCAGAGTTATGGGCCGGACAAAAAGGGAAGACAAATATGGTCAAAAATCTTAAAATCCAATCCAAAACATGCCCGTAGAGGGGACTCTGATGAGCAGACCAGACCAAGTTTGGGGCATGTAGGGCCTTTCTAGGCAGAGTTATGGGCCAGACAAAAAGGGAAGACAAATATGGTCAAAAATCTTAAAATCCAATCCAAAACACGCCCGTAGAGGGATCTCTGATGAGCAGACCAGACCAAGTTTGGGGCATGTAGGGCCTTTCTAGGCAGAGTTATGGGCCGGACAAAAAGGGAAGACAAATATGGTCAAAAATCTTAAAATCCAATCCAAAACATGCCCGTAGAGGGGACTCTGATGAGCAGACCAGACCAAGTTTGGGGCATGTAGGGCCTTTCTAGGCAGAGTTATGGGCCAGACAAAAAGGGAAGACAAATATGGTCAAAAATCGTAAAATCCAATCCAAAACATGCCCGTAGAGGGGACTCTGATGAGCAGACCAGACCAAGTTTGGGGCATGTAGGGCCTTTCTAGGCAGAGTTATGGGCCGGACAAAAAGGGAAGTCAAATATGGTCAATTTTTTTTTTAATCCAATCCAAAACACGCCCGTAGAGGGGACTCTGATGAGCAGACCAGACCAAGTTTGGGGCATGTAGGGCCTTTCTAGGCAGAGTTATGGGCCGGACAAAAAGGGAAGACAAATATAGTCATTTAAAAAAAAAAATCCAATCCAAAACACGCCCGTAGAGGGGACCCTGATGAGCAGATCAGACCAAGTTCGGGGCATGTAGAGCCTTTCTAGGCAGAGTTATGGGCCGGACAAAAAGGGAAGTCAAATATGGTCAATTTTTTTTTAAATACAATCCAAAACACGCCCGTAGAGGGGACTCTGATGAGCAGACCAGACTACGTTTGGGGCATGTAGGGCCTTTCTAGGCAGAGTTATGGGCCGGACAATAAGGGAAGACAAATATGGTCAAAAATCTTAAAATCCAATCCAAAACATACCTGTAGAGGGAACTCTGATGAGCAGACCAGACCAAGTTTGGGGCATGTAGGGCCTTTCTAGGCAGAGTTATGGGCCAGACAAAAAGGGAAGACAAATATGGTCAAAAATCTTAAAATCCAATCCAAAACATACCTGTAGAGGGGACTCTGATGAGCAGACCAGACCAAGTTTGGGTTATGTAGGGCCTTTCTAGGCAGAGTTATGGGCCAGACAAAAAGGGAAGACAAATATGGTCAAAAATCTTAAAATCCAATCCAAAACATGCCCGTAGAGGGGACTCTGATGAGCAGACCAGACCAAGTTTGGGGCATGTAGGGCCTTTCTAGGCAGAGTTATGGGCCGGACAAAAAGGGAAGACAAATATAGTCATTTAAAAAAAAAAATCCAATCCAAAACACGCCCGTAGAGGGGACTCTGATGAGCAGACCAGACCAAGTTTGGGGCATGTAGGGCCTTTCTAGGCAGAGTTATGTGCCAGACAAAAAGGGAAGACAAATATGGTCAAAAATCTTAAAATCCAATCCAAAACATGCCCGTAGAGGGATCTCTGATGAGCAGACCAGACCAAGTTTGGGGCATGTAGGGCCTTTCTAGGCAGAGTTATGGGCCGGACAAAAAGGGAAGACAAATATGGTCAAAAATCTTAAAATCCAATCCAAAACATGCCCGTAGAGGGGACTCTGATGAGCAGACCAGACCAAGTTTGGGGCATGTAGGGCCTTTCTAGGCAGAGTTATGGGCCAGACAAAAAGGGAAGACAAATATGGTCAAAAATCTTAAAATCCAATCCAAAACATGCCCGTAGAGGGGACTCTGATGAGCAGACCAGACCAAGTTTGGGGCATGTAGGGCCTTTCTAGGCAGAGTTATGGGCCGGACAAAAAGGGAAGACAAATATGGTCAAAAATCTTAAAATCCAATCCAAAACATGCCCGTAGAGGGGACTCTGATGAGCAGACCAGACCAAGTTTGGGGCATGTAGGGCCTTTCTAGGCAGAGTTATGGGCCAGACAAAAAGGGAAGACAAATATGGTCAAAAATCTTAAAATCCAATCCAAAACACGCCCGTAGAGGGATCTCTGATGAGCAGACCAGACCAAGTTTGGGGCATGTAGGGCCTTTCTAGGCAGAGTTATGGGCCGGACAAAAAGGGAAGACAAATATGGTCAAAAATCTTAAAATCCAATCCAAAACATGCCCGTAGAGGGGACTCTGATGAGCAGACCAGACCAAGTTTGGGGCATGTAGGGCCTTTCTAGGCAGAGTTATGGGCCAGACAAAAAGGGAAGACAAATATGGTCAAAAATCGTAAAATCCAATCCAAAACATGCCCGTAGAGGGGACTCTGATGAGCAGACCAGACCAAGTTTGGGGCATGTAGGGCCTTTCTAGGCAGAGTTATGGGCCGGACAAAAAGGGAAGTCAAATATGGTCAATTTTTTTTTTAATCCAATCCAAAACACGCCCGTAGAGGGGACTCTGATGAGCAGACCAGACCAAGTTTGGGGCATGTAGGGCCTTTCTAGGCAGAGTTATGGGCCGGACAAAAAGGGAAGACAAATATAGTCATTTAAAAAAAAAAATCCAATCCAAAACACGCCCGTAGAGGGGACCCTGATGAGCAGATCAGACCAAGTTCGGGGCATGTAGAGCCTTTCTAGGCAGAGTTATGGGCCGGACAAAAAGGGAAGTCAAATATGGTCAATTTTTTTTTAAATACAATCCAAAACACGCCCGTAGAGGGGACTCTGATGAGCAGACCAGACTACGTTTGGGGCATGTAGGGCCTTTCTAGGCAGAGTTATGGGCCGGACAATAAGGGAAGACAAATATGGTCAAAAATCTTAAAATCCAATCCAAAACATACCTGTAGAGGGAACTCTGATGAGCAGACCAGACCAAGTTTGGGGCATGTAGGGCCTTTCTAGGCAGAGTTATGGGCCAGACAAAAAGGGAAGACAAATATGGTCAAAAATCTTAAAATCCAATCCAAAACATACCTGTAAAGGGGACTCTGATGAGCAGACCAGACCAAGTTTGGGGCATGTAGGGCCTTTCTAGGCAGAGTTATGGGCCGGACAATAAGGGAAGACAAATATGGTCAAAAATCTTAAAATCCAATCCAAAACATACCTGTAGAGGGGACTCTGATGAGCAGACCAGACCAAGTTTGGGTTATGTAGGGCCTTTCTAGGCAGAGTTATGGGCCAGACAAAAAGGGAAGACAAATATGGTCAAAAATCTTAAAATCCAATCCAAAACATGCCCGTAGAGGGGACTCTGATGAGCAGACCAGACCAAGTTTGGGGCATGTAGGGCCTTTCTAGGCAGAGTTATGGGCCGGACAAAATGGGAAGACAAATATGGTCAAAAAATCTTAAAATCCAATCCAAAACATGCCCGTAGAGGGGACTCTGATGAGCAGACCAGACCAAGTTTGGGGCATGTAGGGCCTTTCTAGGCAGAGTTATGGGCCGGACAAAAAGGGAAGACAAATATGGTCAAAAATCTTAAAATCCAATCCAAAACATGCCCGTAGAGGGGACTCTGATGAGCAGACCAGACCAGGTTTGGGGCATGTAGGGCCTTTCTAGGCAGAGTTATGGGCCGGACAAAAAGGGAAGACAAATATGGTCTTTTAAAAAAAAAATCCAATCCAAAACACGCCCGTAGAGGGGACTCTGATGAGCAGACCAGACCAAGTTTGGGGCATGTAGGGCCTTTCTAGGCAGAGTTATGGGCCAGACAAAAAGGGAAGACAAATATGGTCAAAAATCTTAAAATCCAATCCAAAACATACCTGTAAAGGGGACTCTGATGAGCAGACCAGACCAAGTTTGGGGCATGTAGGGCCTTTCTAGGCAGAGTTATGGGCCGGACAATAAGGGAAGACAAATATGGTCAAAAATCTTAAAATCCAATCCAAAACATACCTGTAGAGGGGACTCTGATGAGCAGACCAGACCAAGTTTGGGTTATGTAGGGCCTTTCTAGGCAGAGTTATGGGCCAGACAAAAAGGGAAGACAAATATGTTCAAAAATCTTAAAATCCAATCCAAAACACGCCCGTAGAGGGGACTCTGATGAGCAGACCAGACCAAGTTTGGGGCATGTAGGGCCTTTCTAGGCAGAGTTATGGGCCAGACAAAAAGGGAAGACAAATATGGTCAAAAATCTTAAAATCCAATCCAAAACATACCTGTAAAGGGGACTCTGATGAGCAGACCAGACCAAGTTTGGGGCATGTAGGGCCTTTCTAGGCAGAGTTATGGGCCAGACAAAAAGGGAAGACAAATATGGTCAAAAATCTTAAAATCCAATCCAAAACACGCCCGTAGAGGGGACTCTGATGAGCAGACCAGACCAAGTTTGGGGCATGTAGGGCCTTTCTAGGCAGAGTTATTTGCCAGACAAAAAGGGAAGTCAAATATGGTCAATTTTTTTTTAAATCCAATCCAAAACACGCCCGTAGAGGGGACTCTGATGAGCAGACCAGACCAAGTTTGGGGCATGTAGGGCCTTTCTAGGCAGAGTTATGGGCCGGACAAAAAGGGAAGACAAATATAGTCATTTAAAAAAAAAAATCCAATCCAAAACACGCCCGTAGAGGGGACCCTGATGAGCAGATCAGACCAAGTTTGGGGCATGTAGGGCCTTTCTAGGCAGAGTTATGGGCCGGACAAAAAGGGAAGTCAAATATGGTCAATTTTTTTTTTAATACAATCCAAAACACGCCCGTAGAGGGGACTCTGATGAGCAGACCAGACCACGTTTGGGGCATGTAGGGCCTTTCTAGGCAGAGTTATGGGCCGGACAATAAGGGAAGACAAATATGGTCAAAAATCTTAAAATCCAATCCAAAACACGCCCGTAGAAGGGACTCTGATGAGCAGACCAGACCACGTTTGGGGCATGTAGGGCCTTTCTAGGCAGAGTTATGGGCCAGACAAAAAGGGAAGACAAATATGGTCAAAAATCTTAAAATCCAATCCAAAACATACCTGTAAAGGGGACTCTGATGAGCAGACCAGACCAAGTTTGGGGCATGTAGGGCCTTTCTAGGCAGAGTTATGGGCCGGACAATAAGGGAAGACAAATATGGTCAAAAATCTTAAAATCCAATCCAAAACATACCTGTAGAGGGGACTCTGATGAGCAGACCAGACCAAGTTTGGGTTATGTAGGGCCTTTCTAGGCAGAGTTATGGGCCAGACAAAAAGGGAAGACAAATATGGTCAAAAATCTTAAAATCCAATCCAAAACACGCCCGTAGAGGGGACTCTGATGAGCAGACCAGACCAAGTTTGGGGCATGTAGGGCCTTTCTAGGCAGAGTTATGGGCCGGACAATAAGGGAAGACAAATATGGTCAAAAATCTTAAAATCCAATCCAAAACACGCCCGTAGAGGGGACTCTGATGAGCAGACCAGACCAAGTTTGGGGCATGTAGGGCCTTTCTAGGCAGAGTTATGGGCCAGACAAAAAGGGAAGACAAATATGGTCAAAAATCTTAAAATCCAATCCAAAACACGCCCGTAGAGGGGACTCTGATGAGCAGACCAGACCAAGTTTGGGGCATGTAGGGCCTTTCTAGGCAGAGTTATGTGCCAGACAAAAAGGGAAGTCAAATATGGTCAATTTTTTTTTAAATCCAATCCAAAACACGCCCGTAGAGGGGACTCTGATGAGCAGACCAGACCAAGTTTGGGGCATGTAGGGCCTTTCTAGGCAGAGTTATGGGCCGGACAAAAAGGGAAGACAAATATAGTCATTTAAAAAAAAAATCCAATCCAAAACACGCCCGTAGAGGGGACCCTGATGAGCAGATCAGACCAAGTTTGGGGCATGTAGGGCCTTTCTAGGCAGAGTTATGGGCCGGACAAAAAGGGAAGTCAAATATGGTCAATTTTTTTTTAAATACAATCCAAAACACGCCCGTAGAGGGGACTCTGATGAGCAGACCAGACCACGTTTGGGGCATGTAGGGCCTTTCTAGGCAGAGTTATGGGCCGGACAATAAGGGAAGACAAATATGGTCAAAAATCTTAAAATCCAATCCAAAACATACCTGTAGAGGGGACTCTGATGAGCAGACCAGACCAAGTTTGGGTTATGTAGGGCCTTTCTAGGCAGAGTTATGGGCCAGACAAAAAGGGAAGACAAATATGTTCAAAAATCTTAAAATCCAATCCAAAACACGCCCGTAGAGGGGACTCTGATGAGCAGACCAGACCAAGTTTGGGGCATGTAGGGCCTTTCTAGGCAGAGTTATGGGCCAGACAAAAAGGGAAGACAAATATGGTCAAAAATCTTAAAATCCAATCCAAAACATACCTGTAAAGGGGACTCTGATGAGCAGACCAGACCAAGTTTGGGGCATGTAGGGCCTTTCTAGGCAGAGTTATGGGCCAGACAAAAAGGGAAGACAAATATGGTCAAAAATCTTAAAATCCAATCCAAAACACGCCCGTAGAGGGGACTCTGATGAGCAGACCAGACCAAGTTTGGGGCATGTAGGGCCTTTCTAGGCAGAGTTATTTGCCAGACAAAAAGGGAAGTCAAATATGGTCAATTTTTTTTTAAATCCAATCCAAAACACGCCCGTAGAGGGGACTCTGATGAGCAGACCAGACCAAGTTTGGGGCATGTAGGGCCTTTCTAGGCAGAGTTATGGGCCGGACAATAAGGGAAGACAAATATGGTCAAAAATCTTAAAATCCAATCCAAAACATACCTGTAGAGGGGACTCTGATGAGCAGACCAGACCAAGTTTGGGGCATGTAGGGCCTTTCTAGGCAGAGTTATGGGCCGGACAAAATGGGAAGACAAATATGGTCAAAAATCTTAAAATCCAATCCAAAACATGCCCGTAGAGGGGACTCTGATGAGCAGACCAGACCAAGTTTGGGGCATGTATGGCCTTTCTAGGCAGAGTTATGGGCCGGACAAAAAGGGAAGACAAATATGGTCAAAAATCTTAAAATCCAATCCAAAACATGCCCGTAGAGGGGACTCTGATGAGCAGACCAGACCAGGTTTGGGGCATGTAGGGCCTTTCTAGGCAGAGTTATGGGCCGGACAAAAAGGGAAGACAAATATGGTCTTTTAAAAAAAAAATCCAATCCAAAACACGCCCGTAGAGGGGACTCTGATGAGCAGACCAGACCAAGTTTGGGGCATGTAGGGCCTTTCTAGGCAGAGTTATGGGCCAGACAAAAAGGGAAGACAAATATGGTCAAAAATCTTAAAATCCAATCCAAAACATACCTGTAAAGGGGACTCTGATGAGCAGACCAGACCAAGTTTGGGGCATGTAGGGCCTTTCTAGGCAGAGTTATGGGCCGGACAATAAGGGAAGACAAATATGGTCAAAAATCTTAAAATCCAATCCAAAACATACCTGTAGAGGGGACTCTGATGAGCAGACCAGACCAAGTTTGGGTTATGTAGGGCCTTTCTAGGCAGAGTTATGGGCCAGACAAAAAGGGAAGACAAATATGTTCAAAAATCTTAAAATCCAATCCAAAACACGCCCGTAGAGGGGACTCTGATGAGCAGACCAGACCAAGTTTGGGGCATGTAGGGCCTTTCTAGGCAGAGTTATGGGCCAGACAAAAAGGGAAGACAAATATGGTCAAAAATCTTAAAATCCAATCCAAAACATACCTGTAAAGGGGACTCTGATGAGCAGACCAGACCAAGTTTGGGGCATGTAGGGCCTTTCTAGGCAGAGTTATGGGCCAGACAAAAAGGGAAGACAAATATGGTCAAAAATCTTAAAATCCAATCCAAAACACGCCCGTAGAGGGGACTCTGATGAGCAGACCAGACCAAGTTTGGGGCATGTAGGGCCTTTCTAGGCAGAGTTATTTGCCAGACAAAAAGGGAAGTCAAATATGGTCAATTTTTTTTTTAATCCAATCCAAAACACGCCCGTAGAGGGGACTCTGATGAGCAGACCAGACCAAGTTTGGGGCATGTAGGGCCTTTCTAGGCAGAGTTATGGGCCGGACAAAAAGGGAAGACAAATATAGTCATTTAAAAAAAAAAATCCAATCCAAAACACGCCCGTAGAGGGGACCCTGATGAGCAGATCAGACCAAGTTTGGGGCATGTAGGGCCTTTCTAGGCAGAGTTATGGGCCGGACAAAAAGGGAAGTCAAATATGGTCAATTTTTTTTTAAATACAATCCAAAACACGCCCGTAGAGGGGACTCTGATGAGCAGACCAGACCACGTTTGGGGCATGTAGGGCCTTTCTAGGCAGAGTTATGGGCCGGACAATAAGGGAAGACAAATATGGTCAAAAATCTTAAAATCCAATCCAAAACACGCCCGTAGAAGGGACTCTGATGAGCAGACCAGACCACGTTTGGGGCATGTAGGGCCTTTCTAGGCAGAGTTATGGGCCAGACAAAAAGGGAAGACAAATATGGTCAAAAATCTTAAAATCCAATCCAAAACATACCTGTAAAGGGGACTCTGATGAGCAGACCAGACCAAGTTTGGGGCATGTAGGGCCTTTCTAGGCAGAGTTATGGGCCGGACAATAAGGGAAGACAAATATGGTCAAAAATCTTAAAATCCAATCCAAAACATACCTGTAGAGGGGACTCTGATGAGCAGACCAGACCAAGTTTGGGGCATGTAGGGCCTTTCTAGGCAGAGTTATGGGCCAGACAAAAAGGGAAGACAAATATGGTCAAAAATCTTAAAATCCAATCCAAAACACGCCCGTAGAGGGGGACTCTGATGAGCAGACCAGACCAAGTTTGGGGCATGTAGGGCCTTTCTAGGCAGAGTTATGGGCCGGACAATAAGGGAAGACAAATTATGGTCAAAAATCTTAAAATCCAATCCAAAACACGCCGTAGAGGGGACTCTGATGAGCAGACCAGACCAAGTTTGGGGCATGTAGGGCCTTTCTAGGCAGAGTTATGGGCCGGACAAAAAGGGAAGACAATATAGTCATTTAAAAAAAAAAATCCAATCCAAAACACGCCCGTAGAGGGGACCCTGATGAGCAGATCAGACCAAGTTTGGGGCATGTAGGGCCTTTCTAGGCAGAGTTATGGGCCGGACAAAAAGGGAAGTCTAATATGGTCAATTTTTTTTTAAATACAATCCAAAACACGCCCGTAGAGGGGACTCTGATGAGCAGACCAGACCACGTTTGGGGCATGTAGGGCCTTTCTAGGCAGAGTTATGGCCGGACAATAAGGGAAGACAAATATGGTCAAAAATCTTAAAATCCAATCCAAAACACGCCCGTAGAAGGGACTCTGATGAGCAGACCAGACCACGTTTGGGGCATGTAGGGCCTTTCTAGGCAGAGTTATGGGCCAGACAAAAAGGGAAGACAAATATGGTCAAAAATCTTAAAATCCAATCCAAAACATACCTGTAAAGGGGACTCTGATGAGCAGACCAGACCAAGTTTGGGGCATGTAGGGCCTTTCTAGGCAGAGTTATGGCCGGACAATAAGGGAAGACAAATATGGTCAAAAATCTTAAAATCCAATCCAAAACATACCTGTAGAGGGGACTCTGATGAGCAGACCAGACCAAGTTTGGGTTATGTAGGGCCTTTCTAGGCAGAGTTATGGGCCAGACAAAAAGGGAAGACAAATATGGTCAAAAATCTTAAAATCCAATCCAAAACACGCCCGTAGAGGGGACTCTGATGAGCAGACCAGACCAAGTTTGGGGCATGTAGGGCCTTTCTAGGCAGAGTTATGGGCCGGACAATAAGGGAAGACAAATATGGTCAAAAATCTTAAAATCCAATCCAAAACACGCCCGTAGAGGGGACTCTGATGAGCAGACCAGACCAAGTTTGGGGCATGTAGGGCCTTTCTAGGCAGAGTTATGGGCCAGACAAAAAGGGAAGACAAATATGGTCAAAAATCTTAAAATCCAATCCAAAACACGCCCGTAGAGGGGACTCTGATGAGCAGACCAGACCAAGTTTGGGGCATGTAGGGCCTTTCTAGGCAGAGTTATTTGCCAGACAAAAAGGGAAGTCAAATATGGTCAATTTTTTTTAAATCCAATCCAAAACACGCCCGTAGAGGGGACTCTGATGAGCAGACCAGACCAAGTTTGGGGCATGTAGGGCCTTTCTAGGCAGAGTTATGGGCCGGACAAAAAGGGAAGACAAATATAGTCATTAAAAAAAAAAAATCCAATCCAAAACACGCCCGTAGAGGGGACCCTGATGAGCAGATCAGACCAAGTTTGGGGCATGTAGGGCCTTTCTAGGCAGAGTTATGGGCCGGACAAAAAGGGAAGTCAAATATGGTCAATTTTTTTTTAAATACAATCCAAAACACGCCCGTAGAGGGGACTCTGATGAGCAGACCAGACCACGTTTGGGGCATGTAGGGCCTTTCTAGGCAGAGTTATGGGCCGGACAATAAGGGAAGACAAATATGGTCAAAAATCTTAAAATCCAATCCAAAACACGCCCGTAGAAGGGACTCTGATGAGCAGACCAGACCACGTTTGGGGCATGTAGGGCCTTTCTAGGCAGAGTTATGGGCCAGACAAAAAGGGAAGACAAATATGGTCAAAAATCTTAAAATCCAATCCAAAACATACCTGTAAAGGGGACTCTGATGAGCAGACCAGACCAAGTTTGGGGCATGTAGGGCCTTTCTAGGCAGAGTTATGGGCCGGACAATAAGGGAAGACAAATATGGTCAAAAATCTTAAAATCCAATCCAAAACATACCTGTAGAGGGGACTCTGATGAGCAGACCAGACCAAGTTTGGGTTATGTAGGGCCTTTCTAGGCAGAGTTATGGGCCAGACAAAAAGGGAAGACAAATATGGTCAAAAATCTTAAAATCCAATCCAAAACACGCCCGTAGAGGGGACTCTGATGAGCAGACCAGACCAAGTTTGGGGCATGTAGGGCCTTTCTAGGCAGAGTTATGGGCCGGACAACAAGGGAAGACAAATATGGTCAAAAATCTTAAAATCCAATCCAAAACACGCCCGTAGAGGGGACTCTGATGAGCAGACCAGACCAAGTTTGGGGCATGTAGGGCCTTTCTAGGCAGAGTTATGTGCCAGACAAAAAGGGAAGTCAAATATGGTCAATTTTTTTTAAAATCCAATCCAAAACACGCCCGTAGAGGGGACTCTGATGAGCAGACCAGACCAAGTTTGGGGCATGTAGGGCCTTTCTAGGCAGAGTTATGGGCCGGACAAAAAGGGAAGACAAATATAGTCATTTAAAAAAAAAAATCCAATCCAAAACACGCCCGTAGAGGGGACCCTGATGAGCAGATCAGACCAAGTTTGGGGCATGTAGGGCCTTTCTAGGCAGAGTTATGGGCCGGACAAAAAGGGAAGTCAAATATGGTCAATTTTTTTTTAAATACAATCCAAAACACGCCCGTAGAGGGGACTCTGATGAGCAGACCAGACCACGTTTGGGGCATGTAGGGCCTTTCTAGGCAGAGTTATGGGCCGGACAATAAGGGAAGACAAATATGGTCAAAAATCTTAAAATCCAATCCAAAACATACCTGTAGAGGGGACTCTGATGAGCAGACCAGACCAAGTTTGGGTTATGTAGGGCCTTTCTAGGCAGAGTTATGGGCCAGACAAAAAGGGAAGACAAATATGTTCAAAAATCTTAAAATCCAATCCAAAACACGCCCGTAGAGGGGACTCTGATGAGCAGACCAGACCAAGTTTGGGGCATGTAGGGCCTTTCTAGGCAGAGTTATGGGCCAGACAAAAAGGGAAGACAAATATGGTCAAAAATCTTAAAATCCAATCCAAAACATACCTGTAAAGGGGACTCTGATGAGCAGACCAGACCAAGTTTGGGGCATGTAGGGCCTTTCTAGGCAGAGTTATGGGCCAGACAAAAAGGGAAGACAAATATGGTCAAAAATCTTAAAATCCAATCCAAAACACGCCCGTAGAGGGGACTCTGATGAGCAGACCAGACCAAGTTTGGGGCATGTAGGGCCTTTCTAGGCAGAGTTATTTGCCAGACAAAAAGGGAAGTCAAATATGGTCAATTTTTTTTTAAATCCAATCCAAAACACGCCCGTAGAGGGGACTCTGATGAGCAGACCAGACCAAGTTTGGGGCATGTAGGGCCTTTCTAGGCAGAGTTATGGGCCGGACAAAAAGGGAAGACAAATATAGTCATTTAAAAAAAAAAATCCAATCCAAAACACGCCCGTAGAGGGGACCCTGATGAGCAGATCAGACCAAGTTTGGGGCATGTAGGGCCTTTCTAGGCAGAGTTATGGGCCGGACAAAAAGGGAAGTCAAATATGGTCAATTTTTTTTTAAATACAATCCAAAACACGCCCGTAGAGGGGACTCTGATGAGCAGACCAGACCACGTTTGGGGCATGTAGGGCCTTTCTAGGCAGAGTTATGGGCCGGACAATAAGGGAAGACAAATATGGTCAAAAATCTTAAAATCCAATCCAAAACACGCCCGTAGAAGGGACTCTGATGAGCAGACCAGACCACGTTTGGGGCATGTAGGGCCTTTCTAGGCAGAGTTATGGGCCAGACAAAAAGGGAAGACAAATATGGTCAAAAATCTTAAAATCCAATCCAAAACATACCTGTAAAGGGGACTCTGATGAGCAGACCAGACCAAGTTTGGGGCATGTAGGGCCTTTCTAGGCAGAGTTATGGGCCGGACAATAAGGGAAGACAAATATGGTCAAAAATCTTAAAATCCAATCCAAAACATACCTGTAGAGGGGACTCTGATGAGCAGACCAGACCAAGTTTGGGTTATGTAGGGCCTTTCTAGGCAGAGTTATGGGCCAGACAAAAAGGGAAGACAAATATGGTCAAAAATCTTAAAATCCAATCCAAAACACGCCCGTAGAGGGGACTCTGATGAGCAGACCAGACCAAGTTTGGGGCATGTAGGGCCTTTCTAGGCAGAGTTATGGGCCGGACAATAAGGGAAGACAAATATGGTCAAAAATCTTAAAATCCAATCCAAAACACGCCCGTAGAGGGGACTCTGATGAGCAGACCAGACCAAGTTTGGGGCATGTAGGGCCTTTCTAGGCAGAGTTATGGGCCAGACAAAAAGGGAAGACAAATATGGTCAAAAATCTTAAAATCCAATCCAAAACACGCCCGTAGAGGGGACTCTGATGAGCAGACCAGACCAAGTTTGGGGCATGTAGGGCCTTTCTAGGCAGAGTTATGTGCCAGACAAAAAGGGAAGTCAAATATGGTCAATTTTTTTTTAAATCCAATCCAAAACACGCCCGTAGAGGGGACTCTGATGAGCAGACCAGACCAAGTTTGGGGCATGTAGGGCCTTTCTAGGCAGAGTTATGGGCCGGACAAAAAGGGAAGACAAATATAGTCATTTAAAAAAAAAAATCCAATCCAAAACACGCCCGTAGAGGGGACCCTGATGAGCAGATCAGACCAAGTTTGGGGCATGTAGGGCCTTTCTAGGCAGAGTTATGGGCCGGACAAAAAGGGAAGTCAAATATGGTCAATTTTTTTTTAAATACAATCCAAAACACGCCCGTAGAGGGGACTCTGATGAGCAGACCAGACCACGTTTGGGGCATGTAGGGCCTTTCTAGGCAGAGTTATGGGCCGGACAATAAGGGAAGACAAATATGGTCAAAAATCTTAAAATCCAATCCAAAACACGCCCGTAGAGGGGACTCTGATGAGCAGACCAGACCAAGTTTGGGGCATGTAGGGCCTTTCTAGGCAGAGTTATGGGCCAGACAAAAAGGGAAGACAAATATGGTCAAAAATCTTAAAATCCAATCCAAAACATACCTGTAAAGGGGACTCTGATGAGCAGACCAGACCAAGTTTGGGGCATGTAGGGCCTTTCTAGGCAGAGTTATGGGCCGGACAATAAGGGAAGACAAATATGGTCAAAAATCTTAAAATCCAATCCAAAACACGCCCGTAGAAGGGACTCTGATGAGCAGACCAGACCACGTTTGGGGCATGTAGGGCCTTTCTAGGCAGAGTTATGGGCCAGACAAAAAGGGAAGACAAATATGGTCAAAAATCTTAAAATCCAATCCAAAACATACCTGTAAAGGGGACTCTGATGAGCAGACCAGACCAAGTTTGGGGCATGTAGGGCCTTTCTAGGCAGAGTTATGGGCCGGACAATAAGGGAAGACAAATATGGTCAAAAATCTTAAAATCCAATCCAAAACATACCTGTAGAGGGGACTCTGATGAGCAGACCAGACCAAGTTTGGGTTATGTAGGGCCTTTCTAGGCAGAGTTATGGGCCAGACAAAAAGGGAAGACAAATATGGTCAAAAATCTTAAAATCCAATCCAAAACACGCCCGTAGAGGGGACTCTGATGAGCAGACCAGACCAAGTTTGGGGCATGTAGGGCCTTTCTAGGCAGAGTTATGGGCCGGACAATAAGGGAAGACAAATATGGTCAAAAATCTTAAAATCCAATCCAAAACACGCCCGTAGAGGGGACTCTGATGAGCAGACCAGACCAAGTTTGGGGCATGTAGGGCCTTTCTAGGCAGAGTTATGGGCCAGACAAAAAGGGAAGACAAATATGGTCAAAAATCTTAAAATCCAATCCAAAACACGCCCGTAGAGGGGACTCTGATGAGCAGACCAGACCAAGTTTGGGGCATGTAGGGCCTTTCTAGGCAGAGTTATGTGCCAGACAAAAAGGGAAGTCAAATATGGTCAATTTTTTTTTAAATCCAATCCAAAACACGCCCGTAGAGGGGACTCTGATGAGCAGACCAGACCAAGTTTGGGGCATGTAGGGCCTTTCTAGGCAGAGTTATGGGCCGGACAAAAAGGGAAGACAAATATAGTCATTTAAAAAAAAAAATCCAATCCAAAACACGCCCGTAGAGGGGACCCTGATGAGCAGATCAGACCAAGTTTGGGGCATGTAGGGCCTTTCTAGGCAGAGTTATGGGCCGGACAAAAAGGGAAGTCAAATATGGTCAATTTTTTTTTAAATACAATCCAAAACACGCCCGTAGAGGGGACTCTGATGAGCAGACCAGACCACGTTTGGGGCATGTAGGGCCTTTCTAGGCAGAGTTATGGGCCGGACAATAAGGGAAGACAAATATGGTCAAAAATCTTAAAATCCAATCCAAAACACGCCCGTAGAGGGGACTCTGATGAGCAGACCAGACCAAGTTTGGGGCATGTAGGGCCTTTCTAGGCAGAGTTATGGGCCAGACAAAAAGGGAAGACAAATATGGTCAAAAATCTTAAAATCCAATCCAAAACATACCTGTAAAGGGGACTCTGATGAGCAGACCAGACCAAGTTTGGGGCATGTAGGGCCTTTCTAGGCAGAGTTATGGGCCGGACAATAAGGGAAGACAAATATGGTCAAAAATCTTAAAATCCAATCCAAAACATACCTGTAGAGGGGACTCTGATGAGCAGACCAGACCAAGTTTGGGTTATGTAGGGCCTTTCTAGGCAGAGTTATGGGCCAGACAAAAAGGGAAGACAAATATGGTCAAAAATCTTAAAATCCAATCCAAAACACGCCCGTAGAGGGGACTCTGATGAGCAGACCAGACCAAGTTTGGGGCATGTAGGGCCTTTCTAGGCAGAGTTATGGGCCAGACAAAAAAGGAAGACAAATATGGTCAAAAATCTTAAAATCCAATCCAAAACACGCCCGTAGAGGGGACTCTGATGAGCAGACCAGACCAAGTTTGGGGCATGTAGGGCCTTTCTAGGCAGAGTTATGGGCCGGACAAAAAGGGAAGACAAATATGGTCAAAAATCTTAAAATCCAATCCAAAACATGCCCGTAGAGGTGACTCTGATGAGCAGACCAGACCAAGTTTGGGGCATGTAGGGCCTTTCTAGGCAGAGTTATGGGCCGGACAAAAAGGGAAGACAAATATGGTCAAAAATCTTAAAATCCAATCCAAAACATGCCCGTAGAGGGGACTCTGATGAGCAGACCAGACCAAGTTTGGGGCATGTAGGGCCTTTCTAGGCAGAGTTATGGGCCAGACAAAAAGGGAAGACAAATATGGTCAGAAATCTTAAAATCCAATCCAAAACACGCCCGTAGAGGGGACTCTGATGAGCAGACCAGACCAAGTTTGGGGCATGTAGGGCCTTTCTAGGCAGAGTTATGTGCCAGACAAAAAGGGAAGACAAATATGGTCAAAAATCTTAAAATCCAATCCAAAACATACCTGTAAAGGGGACTCTGATGAGCAGACCAGACCAAGTTTGGGGCATGTAGGGCCTTTCTAGGCAGAGTTATGGGCCGGACAATAAGGGAAGACAAATATAGTCATTTAAAAAAAAAAATCCAATCCAAAACACGCCCGTAGAGGGGACTCTGATGAGCAGACCAGACCAAGTTTGGGGCATGTAGGGCCTTTCTAGGCAGAGTTATGTGCCAGACAAAAAGGGAAGACAAATATGGTCAAAAATCTTAAAATCCAATCCAAAACATGCCCGTAGAGGGATCTCTGATGAGCAGACCAGACCAAGTTTGGGGCATGTAGGGTCTTTCTAGGCAGAGTTATGGGCCGGACAAAAAGGGAAGACAAATATGGTCAAAAATCTTAAAATCCAATCCAAAACATACCTGTAAAGGGGACTCTGATGAGCAGACCAGACCAAGTTTGGGGCATGTAGGGCCTTTCTAGGCAGAGTTATGGGCCGGACAATAAGGGAAGACAAATATGGTCAAAAATCTTAAAATCCAATCCAAAACATACCTGTAGAGGGGACTCTGATGAGCAGACCAGACCAAGTTTGGGTTATGTAGGGCCTTTCTAGGCAGAGTTATGGGCCAGACAAAAAGGGAAGACAAATATGGTCAAAAATCTTAAAATCCAATCCAAAACACGCCCGTAGAGGGGACTCTGATGAGCAGACCAGACCAAGTTTGGGGCATGTAGGGCCTTTCTAGGCAGAGTTATGGGCCGGACAATAAGGGAAGACAAATATGGTCAAAAATCTTAAAATCCAATCCAAAACATACCTGTAGAGGGGACTCTGATGAGCAGACCAGACCAAGTTTGGGGCATGTAGGGCCTTTCTAGGCAGAGTTATGGGCCGGACAAAATGGGAAGACAAATATGGTCAAAAATCTTAAAATCCAATCCAAAACATGCCCGTAGAGGGGACTCTGATGAGCAGACCAGACCAAGTTTGGGGCATGTAGGGCCTTTCTAGGCAGAGTTATGGGCCGGACAAAAAGGGAAGACAAATATGGTCAAAAATCTTAAAATCCAATCCAAAACATGCCCGTAGAGGGGACTCTGATGAGCAGACCAGACCAGGTTTGGGGCATGTAGGGCCTTTCTAGGCAGAGTTATGGGCCGGACAAAAAGGGAAGACAAATATGGTCTTTTAAAAAAAAAATCCAATCCAAAACACGCCCGTAGAGGGGACTCTGATGAGCAGACCAGACCAAGTTTGGGGCATGTAGGGCCTTTCTAGGCAGAGTTATGGGCCAGACAAAAAGGGAAGACAAATATGGTCAAAAATCTTAAAATCCAATCCAAAACATACCTGTAAAGGGGACTCTGATGAGCAGACCAGACCAAGTTTGGGGCATGTAGGGCCTTTCTAGGCAGAGTTATGGGCCGGACAATAAGGGAAGACAAATATGGTCAAAAATCTTAAAATCCAATCCAAAACATACCTGTAGAGGGGACTCTGATGAGCAGACCAGACCAAGTTTGGGTTATGTAGGGCCTTTCTAGGCAGAGTTATGGGCCAGACAAAAAGGGAAGACAAATATGGTCAAAAATCTTAAAATCCAATCCAAAACACGCCCGTAGAGGGGACTCTGATGAGCAGACCAGACCAAGTTTGGGGCATGTAGGGCCTTTCTAGGCAGAGTTATGGGCCGGACAATAAGGGAAGACAAATATGGTCAAAAATCTTAAAATCCAATCCAAAACATACCTGTAGAGGGGACTCTGATGAGCAGACCAGACCAAGTTTGGGGCATGTAGGGCCTTTCTAGGCAGAGTTATGGGCCGGACAAAAAGGGAAGACAAATATGGTCAAAAATCTTAAAATCCAATCCAAAACATGCCCGTAGAGGGGACTCTGATGAGCAGACCAGACCAGGTTTGGGGCATGTAGGGCCTTTCTAGGCAGAGTTATGGGCCGGACAAAAAGGGAAGACAAATATGGTCTTTTAAAAAAAAAATCCAATCCAAAACACGCCCGTAGAGGGGACTCTGATGAGCAGACCAGACCAAGTTTGGGGCATGTAGGGCCTTTCTAGGCAGAGTTATGGGCCAGACAAAAAGGGAAGACAAATATGGTCAAAAATCTTAAAATCCAATCCAAAACACGCCCGTAGAGGGGACTCTGATGAGCAGACCAGACCAAGTTTGGGGCATGTAGGGCCTTTCTAGGCAGAGTTATGGGCCAGACAAAAAAGGAAGACAAATATGGTCAAAAATCTTAAAATCCAATCCAAAACACGCCCGTAGAGGGGACTCTGATGAGCAGACCAGACCAAGTTTGGGGCATGTAGGGCCTTTCTAGGCAGAGTTATGGGCCGGACAAAAAGGGAAGACAAATATAGTCATTTAAAAAAAAAAATCCAATCCAAAACACGCCCGTAGAGGGGACTCTGATGAGCAGACCAGACCAAGTTTGGGGCATGTAGGGCCTTTCTAGGCAGAGTTATGTGCCAGACAAAAAGGGAAGACAAATATGGTCAAAAATCTTAAAATCCAATCCAAAACATGCCCGTAGAGGGATCTCTGATGAGCAGACCAGACCAAGTTTGGGGCATGTAGGGCCTTTCTAGGCAGAGTTATGGGCCGGACAAAAAGGGAAGACAAATATGGTCAAAAATCTTAAAATCCAATCCAAAACACGCCCGTAGAGGGGACTCTGATGAGCAGACCAGACCAAGTTTGGGGCATGTAGGGCCTTTCTAGGCAGAGTTATGGGCCAGACAAAAAGGGAAGACAAATATGGTCAAAAATCTTAAAATCCAATCCAAAACATACCTGTAAAGGGGACTCTGATGAGCAGACCAGACCAAGTTTGGGGCATGTAGGGCCTTTCTAGGCAGAGTTATGGGCCGGACAATAAGGGAAGACAAATATGGTCAAAAATCTTAAAATCCAATCCAAAACATACCTGTAGAGGGGACTCTGATGAGCAGACCAGACCAAGTTTGGGTTATGTAGGGCCTTTCTAGGCAGAGTTATGGGCCAGACAAAAAGGGAAGACAAATATGGTCAAAAATCTTAAAATCCAATCCAAAACACGCCCGTAGAGGGGACTCTGATGAGCAGACCAGACCAAGTTTGGGGCATGTAGGGCCTTTCTAGGCAGAGTTATGGGCCGGACAAAAAGGGAAGACAAATATGGTCAAAAATCTTAAAATCCAATCCAAAACATGCCCGTAGAGGTGACTCTGATGAGCAGACCAGACCAAGTTTGGGGCATGTAGGGCCTTTCTAGGCAGAGTTATGGGCCGGACAAAAAGGGAAGACAAATATGGTCAAAAATCTTAAAATCCAATCCAAAACATGCCCGTAGAGGGGACTCTGATGAGCAGACCAGACCAAGTTTGGGGCATGTAGGGCCTTTCTAGGCAGAGTTATGGGCCAGACAAAAAGGGAAGACAAATATGGTCAGAAATCTTAAAATCCAATCCAAAACACGCCCGTAGAGGGGACTCTGATGAGCAGACCAGACCAAGTTTGGGGCATGTAGGGCCTTTCTAGGCAGAGTTATGTGCCAGACAAAAAGGGAAGACAAATATGGTCAAAAATCTTAAAATCCAATCCAAAACATGCCCGTAGAGGGGACTCTGATGAGCAGACCAGACCAAGTTTGGGGCATGTAGGGCCTTTCTAGGCAGAGTTATGTGCCAGACAAAAAGGGAAGACAAATATGGTCAAAAATCTTAAAATCCAATCCAAAACATGCCCGTAGAGGGGACTCTGATGAGCAGACCAGACCAAGTTTGGGGCATGTAGGGCCTTTCTAGGCAGAGTTATGGGCCGGACAAAAAGGGAAGACAAATATAGTCATTTAAAAAAAAAAATCCAATCCAAAACACGCCCGTAGAGGGGACTCTGATGAGCAGACCAGACCAAGTTTGGGGCATGTAGGGCCTTTCTAGGCAGAGTTATGTGCCAGACAAAAAGGGAAGACAAATATGGTCAAAAATCTTAAAATCCAATCCAAAACATGCCCGTAGAGGGATCTCTGATGAGCAGACCAGACCAAGTTTGGGGCATGTAGGGCCTTTCTAGGCAGAGTTATGGGCCTGACAAAAAGGGAAGACAAATATGGTCAAAAATCTTAAAATCCAATCCAAAACATGCCCGTAGAGGGGACTCTGATGAGCAGACCAGACCAAGTTTGGGGCATGTAGGGCCTTTCTAGGCAGAGTTATGGGCCAGACAAAAAGGGAAGACAAATATGGTCAAAAATCTTAAAATCCAATCCAAAACACGCCCGTAGAGGGGACCCTGATGAGCAGACCAGACCAAGTTTGGGGCATGTAGGGCCTTTCTAGGCAGAGTTATGGGCCGGACAATAAGGGAAGACAAATATGGTCAAAAATCTTAAAATCCAATCCAAAACATACCTGTAGAGGGGACTCTGATGAGCAGACCAGACCAAGTTTGGGGCATGTAGGGCCTTTCTAGGCAGAGTTATGGGCCGGACAAAATGGGAAGACAAATATGGTCAAAAATCTTAAAATCCAATCCAAAACATGCCCGTAGAGGGGACTCTGATGAGCAGACCAGACCAAGTTTGGGGCATGTAGGGCCTTTCTAGGCAGAGTTATGGGCCGGACAAAAAGGGAAGACAAATATGGTCAAAAATCTTAAAATCCAATCCAAAACATGCCCGTAGAGGGGACTCTGATGAGCAGACCAGACCAAGTTTGGGGCATGTAGGGCCTTTCTAGGCAGAGTTATGGGCCGGACAAAAAGGGAAGACAAATATGGTCAAAAATCTTAAAATCCAATCCAAAACATACCCGTAGAGGGGACTCTGATGAGCAGACCAGACCAAGTTTGGGGCATGTAGGGCCTTTCTAGGCAGAGTTATGGGCCGGACAAAAAGGGAAGACAAATATGGTCTTTTAAAAAAAAAATCCAATCCAAAACATGCCCGTAGAGGGGACTCTGATGAGCAGACCAGACCAAGTTTGGGGCATGTAGGGCCTTTCTAGGCAGAGTTATGGGCCGGACAAAAAGGGAAGACAAATATGGTCTTTAAAAAAAAAAATCCAATCCAAAACATGCCCGTAGATGGGACTCTGATGAGCAGACCAGACCAAGTTTGGGGCATGTAGGGCCTTTCTAGGCAGAGTTATGGGCCAGACAAAAAGGGAAGACAAATATGGTCAAAAATCTTAAAATCCAATCCAAAACACGCCCGTAGAGGGGACTCTGATGAGCAGACCAGACCAAGTTTGGGGCATGTAAGGCCTTTCTAGGCAGAGTTATGTGCCAGACAAAAAGGGAAGACAAATATGGTCAAAAATCTTAAAATCCAATCCAAAACATGCCCGTAGAGGGGACTCTGATGAGCAGACCAGACCAAGTTTGGGGCATGTAGGGCCTTTCTAGGCAGAGTTATGGGCCAGACAAAAAGGGAAGACAAATATGGTCAAAAATCTTAAAATCCAATCCAAAACATACCTGTAGAGGGGACTCTGATGAGCAGACCAGACCAAGTTTGGGGCATGTAGGGCCTTTCTAGGCAGAGTTATGGGCCAGACAAAAAGGGAAGACAAATATGGTCAAAAATCTTAAAATCCAATCCAAAACATACCTGTAAAGGGGACACTGATGAGCAGACCAGACCAAGTTTGGGGCATGTAGGGCCTTTCTAGGCAGAGTTATGGGCCGGACAAAAAGGGAAGACAAATATAGTCATTTAAAAAAAAAAATCCAATCCAAAACACGCCCGTAGAGGGGACCCTGATGAGCAGATCAGACCAAGTTTGGGGCATGTAGGGCCTTTCTAGGCAGAGTTATGGGCCGGACAAAAAGGGAAGTCAAATATGGTCAATTTGTTTTTTAAATACAATCCAAAACACGCCCGTAGAGGGGACTCTGATGAGCAGACCAGACCACGTTTGGGGCATGTAGGGCCTTTCTAGGCAGAGTTATGGGCCGGACAAAAAGGGAAGTCAAATATGGTCAATTTTTTTTTAAATACAATCCAAAACACGCCCGTAGAGGGGACTCTGATGAGCAGACCAGACCACGTTTGGGGCATGTAGGGCCTTTCTAGGCAGAGTTATGGGCCGGACAATAAGGGAAGACAAATATGGTCAAAAATCTTAAAATCCAATCCAAAACATACCTGTAGAGGGAACTCTGATGAGCAGACCAGACCAAGTTTGGGGCATGTAGGGCCTTTCTAGGCAGAGTTATGGGCCAGACAAAAAGGGAAGACAAATATGGTCAAAAATCTTAAAATCCAATCCAAAACATACCTGTAAAGGGGACTCTGATGAGCAGACCAGACCAAGTTTGGGGCATGTAGGGCCTTTCTAGGCAGAGTTATGGGCCAGACAAAAAGGGAAGACAAATATGGTCAAAAATCTTAAAATACAATCCAAAACACGCCCGTAGAGGGGACTCTGATGAGCAGACCAGACCAAGTTTGGGGCATGTA
Organism: Osmerus eperlanus; assembly: GCF_963692335.1. Lineage (NCBI taxonomy): Eukaryota > Metazoa > Chordata > Actinopteri > Osmeriformes > Osmeridae > Osmerus > Osmerus eperlanus. The sequence continues at coordinate 22,884,492 of NC_085023.1, forward strand.
GGGCCTTTCTAGGCAGAGTTATGGGCCAGACAAAAAGGGAAGATAAATATGGTCAAAAATCTTAAAATACAATCCAAAACATGCCCGTAGAGGGGACTCTGATGAGCAGACCAGACCAAGTTTGGGGCATGTAGGGCCTTTCTAGGCAGAGTTATGGGCCAGACAAAAAGGGAAGACAAATATGGTCAAAAATCTTAAAATACAATCCAAAACACGCCCGTAGAGGGGACCCTGATGAGCAGACCAGACCAAGTTTGGGGCATGTAGGGCCTTTCTAGGCAGAGTTATGGGCCGGACAAAAAGGGAAGACAAATATAGTCATTTAAAAAAAAAAATCCAATCCAAAACACGCCCGTAGAGGGGACTCTGATGAGCATACCAGACCAAGTTTGGGGCATGTAGGGCCTTTCTAGGCAGAGTTATGGGCCAGACAAAAAGGGAAGACAAATATGGTCAAAAATCTTAAAATCCAATCCAAAACACGCCCGTAGAGGGGACCCTGATGAGCAGACCAGACCAAGTTTGGGGCATGTAGGGCCTTTCTAGGCAGAGTTATGGGCCGGACAATAAGGGAAGACAAATATGGTCAAAAATCTTAAAATCCAATCCAAAACATGCCCGTAGAGGGGACTCTGATGAGCAGACCAGACCAAGTTTGGGGCATGTAGGGCCTTTCTAGGCAGAGTTATGGGCCAGACAAAAAGGGAAGACAAATATGGTCAAAAATCTTAAAATCCAATCCAAAACATGCCCGTAGAGGGGACTCTGATGAGCAGACCAGACCAAGTTTGGGGCATGTAGGGCCTTTCTAGGCAGAGTTATGGGCCGGACAAAAAGGGAAGACAAATATAGTCATTTAAAAAAAAAAATCCAATCCAAAACACGCCCGTAGAGGGGACTCTGATGAGCAGACCAGACCAAGTTTGGGGCATGTAGGGCCTTTCTAGGCAGAGTTATGTGCCAGACAAAAAGGGAAGACAAATATGGTCAAAAATCTTAAAATCCAATCCAAAACATGCCCGTAGAGGGATCTCTGATGAGCAGACCAGACCAAGTTTGGGGCATGTAGGGCCTTTCTAGGCAGAGTTATGGGCCGGACAATAAGGGAAGACAAATATGGTCAAAAATCTTAAAATCCAATCCAAAACATACCTGTAGAGGGGACTCTGATGAGCAGACCAGACCAAGTTTGGGTTATGTAGGGCCTTTCTAGGCAGAGTTATGGGCCAGACAAAAAGGGAAGACAAATATGGTCAAAAATCTTAAAATCCAATCCAAAACATGCCCGTAGAGGGGACTCTGATGAGCAGACCAGACCAAGTTTGGGGCATGTAGGGCCTTTCTAGGCAGAGTTATGGGCCGGACAAAAAGGGAAGACAAATATAGTCATTTAAAAAAAAAAATCCAATCCAAAACACGCCCGTAGAGGGGACTCTGATGAGCAGACCAGACCAAGTTTGGGGCATGTAGGGCCTTTCTAGGCAGAGTTATGGGCCAGACAAAAAGGGAAGATAAATATGGTCAAAAATCTTAAAATACAATCCAAAACATGCCCGTAGAGGGGACTCTGATGAGCAGACCAGACCAAGTTTGGGGCATGTAGGGCCTTTCTAGGCAGAGTTATGGGCCAGACAAAAAGGGAAGACAAATATGGTCAAAAATCTTAAAATCCAATCCAAAACACGCCCGTAGAGGGGACCCTGATGAGCAGACCAGACCAAGTTTGGGGCATATAGGGCCTTTCTAGGCAGAGTTATGGGCCGGACAAAAAGACAGCTCAATTTGTCATGGTATAACATTGTTTTACATAGCCAAAGCACACATTATTTCTTCTAGCACCAGCAAAACTATATATGTGTATATATAGTTTATATATAAGTTACAACAGAAGTTCATGTGTATGTGTGTCTCTCTGTTTCAAAGTGTGAACTGAATCTGGGGGAGGTGTGTGTGTCTCTTTGTTTTCAAGGTGTGAACTGAGTGTGGGGGTGGGGGTGTCTTTGTGTCAATGTGTGAACTGCTGATGTTTGATTCAGTAACCTGTGAAAAGTAGAATACAGAAAATATGGGAATGGTTTGTAACTGACTGTTTATTTTGTCATTATAGGAAAACCTCTCACCCGGTCCCTCATCTGCCATCGTGCCTCAACCCACAGCTAGTCACAGGCCAGTGCATATCAGTGGAGACAGCACCGCTGGTCGGCTGAAGTGCAGGCACTGTGGTGTAAAGACACCAGTGAAGTGCTCAACCTGTGATGTGGCTTTGTGCTTTGTCCCCAAGCGTGACTGCTACAATGACTGGCATGTTGCCCAAAACATTCTGTGAAATTGTTTGTAAATAATTAGTGTCACAATTTCACTGTAAATAGTTTGGTGTGTCTTATATAAACTGCTTTTCCACAATAGCACTTGTTTTGAGTCTTTTATATGCATTAAGTTTAGTTTCAAGAAGGTAAAAAGCACTCTAATGCTTCAGCAACACTAATGGTGAATCTGAATCTGATATGGGATATGATAGCCCTAAGTGTCACCTTTCATTAGAGCCCAAACCTATGACTGTAGGTGAAAGAGTTCAAAAGTTGTAGCCTTTTTATGCTAGGTATGTGGCCATGGTTACCCAGGGTCCTTTTGGAGTCTCCAAAGGGCACTTATAGAAAATGCCTGGATGTACCCATAGAAAAACATTCATTTTTCATGGTATTATATTCGACTTTTCAGTTGAATTGGGTAAGGCTTCAAGCTGTGGTCCAATGTTGCCTTCCAGCTAATACCTACCACTTCTAGACCTCTTCAGGCCTCTGTTTTCAAAACAAAATCTAGGCGGACTTAGAAACTTTCAATTTCCTTGTGTTCAAGCCTCTATTAATCAACACCAGTAGGACTGACAGGGGTCCTGACAACAGGGGAAAAAACTTCAGAGTGTCAGCTTTCAAAAGAGACCATTTGCATGCATGTACTCCAAATGGTTCAAGAACAGCTTTCAATTTACTTTGGGTATGCTGTTTAGGCGTTTTCAGGCAAATTTAACAAGATTTTGAAAAGGTTAATACTTTTTTCCCAGGTGCCTAACAGCCTATGTGCTTCCCAGGTGCTCTTAGAGCAGCAGACCTGTTGATACGGTCTCAGCTTTCTCTTAGAGCAGTAGACCTGTTGACATGGTCTCAACTTGTTGAAATCCCATGAGCAGACAGTGTCTGAGTGTGTGCCGGGAGTATTTTGAAAAGTAATTTGAAAAGTATTAAAGTATTTTGAAAAGTATTTTGAAAAGTATTTTGAAAAGTATTTTGAAAAGTATTTTGAAAAGTATTTTGAAAAGTATTTTGAAAAGTATTTTTGAAAAGTAATTAGAAAAATATTAAAGTATTTTTGAAAAGTACTTTAATAAATTACTTTTCAAAAATACTTTAATATTTTTCTAATTACTTTTCAAAAATACTTTAATACTTTTCTAATTACTTTTCAAAAATACTTTAATATTTTTCTAATTACTTTTCAAAAATACTTTAATATTTTTCTAATTACTTTTCAAAAATACTTTAATACTTTTCTAATTACTTTTCAAAAATACTTTAATACTTTTCTAATTACTTTTCAAAAATACTTTAATACTTTTCTAATTACTTTTCAAAAATACTTTAATATTTTTCTAATTACTTTTCAAAAATACTTTAATATTTTTCTAATTACTTTTCAAAAATACTTTAATATTTTTCTAATTACTTTTCAAAAATACTTTAATACTTTTCTAATTACTTTTCAAAAAGACTTTAATACTTTTCTAATTACTTTTCAAAAATACTTTAATATTTTTCTAATTACTTTTCAAAAATACTTTAATATTTTTCTAATTACTTTTCAAAAAGACTTTAATACTTTTCTAATTACTTTTCAAAAATACTTTAATATTTTTCTAATTACTTTTCAAAAATACTTTAATATTTTTCTAATTACTTTTCAAAAATACTTTAATACTTTTCTAATTACTTTTCAAAATACTTTAATACTTTTCTAATTACTTTTCAAAATACTTTTCAAAATACATTTAAAAAATACTTTAATACTTTTCTAATTACTTTTCAAAATACTTTTTGAGATGATCTTGTTGACATGGTCTCAGCTTTCTCTTAGAGCAGAAGACCTGTTGGCATGGTCTCAACTTGTTGAAATCCCATGACACACCCATGCTAAACCTCCTAAATATACAGATAAATATAAAAATACAATATACTAAGACAGACACAGACAGACAGAAAGGTAGGCAGGCAGTAAACAGATTAGTCAGGAGTGTGGGGAAAAAAAGGCTTCAGAGGCAAGACATTTCAACACCACTTCAACACACTGCGACACCATCATTTGGCAGACACTTCAAAACACGCCGGGAAGGGGGGTGAGCGCCGCTTTTCAGAGGACTCGCTCCGTGGAAGGGAGGGAAGAGGCGTGGGAGTTTTCGGAGAGGTCACTTGCTCGGAAGTGTGGGAAAAAAAGGCTTCAGAGGGGGTGTTTCCAAAATATACAAATCCAAAAATCCCATCCAAAAACTGCACATAGAGGGGCTTCTAATGAGCAAACCAGACCAAGTTTGGGGCCTGGGGGAGCCTCCTAGGCAGAGTTATGGGGGGGGGGGGAAAGGTAGACAGAGTCAAGCGGGAGTCCAAAACCCCCTTTTCCTCAAAATGGTACAGTCCAAAAAAAACCTACATGGTAAAGTCCTAACCCCCCTTTCTTCTCCATGGTAAAGTCCTAAAGTCTCTTTCTCTAACCCTAACCCTCAGGTGCCTGGTCCCGCCCTACACTGCCATGTCCCCTGGACTGACAGGTCGGTGGACCCATTTAGTTTCACAGGGGCCCCTCCCCATCTCTCTGGGGGGGTGGCCCTGGACCTCTCCTCATTTCTGGGGAGTGGCCCTGACACCTTTGGTGCCAGTCAACCAATTGCTGTGTCTATCAGACAAACAGATTGGCTTGATCTTCACTTAAAATCATGCCGGTACCCCTCTTCGTGGCTACCATTCCTACCTTTGGTTTCTCTCAATCAAGCGGGAGTCCAAACCTCCCTTTCTTCAAAATGGTAAAAGTCTCTTTCTCTCTCTGTCTCTAACACTAACCCTAACCCTTAGGTGCCTGGTTCTGCCCTACACTGCCATGTCCCCTGGACTGACAGGTTGGGGGAGGGGACCCATTTTATTTCACAGGAGCCCCTCCCCATTTCTGGGGAGCGGCCCTGACACTTTGGTGCCAGTCAACCAATCGCTGTGTCTATCAGACAAGCAGATCGATTTAATCTTCACTAATACTCAGGCCGATACCCCTCTTCGGGGCTACCATTCCTACCTTTGGTTTCTCAATCATTTTCCAGTTTGATTAGGCTCAATGGGGTTTTTGATACCCGACGCCGCTTGCCGCTCTCACCGTTGAAAGATTTGCTACCTCAGTTGATGTGGTCTCCCTGAAACGATTCAAGGCCTCATCCGGATCCCTTGGCAGACTCCTGACGTAGGGGTTCCAGACCGGGTTTTACACAGCTTTGGTGAGTATGATTTTCCGAGGTATAGTTAGCGTTGGTAGAAGATTGGTGGGTCCAGTGGTTTAGCACAATGGGACATATTCCCAGGACTCACCCGCCGACAAACCTAGGCCCTAGCCACTGGTAGAAGCTTGTAGGGAGTTCCATGGCTCGATAGGAGCCTTACCTCCCTTCCGCCAGCATTCCTTAGCCCCCGCTGGGTAAGCTGCGACAGGGGCAGCTTGTCTGGGTGGGCGGGAGACTTTGATCCACTCTGGGCAGGCTGTGATCACAAGCAGTCTGTCCGGGCAAGTGGTTCTTCAGGCCCTCTCCGGGCAGGCTGTGGTAACCTTGCGGTGTTAACAAGCAGTCTGTTTGGGTGGGCGGTAAGTATGCGGCCCTCCTGCGTCCCATTCGGGACAGCACGCAGGATGTGGTGGTCCAGGGCTCAGGACCTTGATCGTAGCCCAGTCTTTTACGGGGGGTAGCCCCACTCATGCACCACTGCACTACACCTTGACTGATTCTGATCATCACCCTTTAGCCCAAGGGGTGTGATCAAACCCATACCCCAGGATACGCTTTTGCCTCCCTGGTTTCTGGTGCTTGTTGGCTTCCCCATGAGAAATGTATTCTCTTGGACATGTTCTCTTGCACAGTTTATTGTGCCTCTTACTGGGTATCCATTCTACCCCCAAATTTTCCGTGTGGCGAGAGCAGTGGGCAGGATCCAAGGTAAGAATTGCACCATTTTTACTTATTAGCATTAGCACTGATTGCTAATATTTTTTTTAAATTAAATTTCAAAGAAATTTATTTTTCCAAAAATTCAAGCTTTACAATTCAAATTTTATTTCACATTGAACTTAGACTCTCCAATTCCTCCTAAAACATGCACCATTTTGCTTATTAGCATTAGCATTGATTGCTAATAAAAAAAAGGTTTCCTTCACAAATTAGTTCTACTGGCCCGATTTGGACAAGAATGCGGTCTTCGGACAGCGGTATGTCATCACTTTTACTCCCATTCTCCAGACCGGTTTCCAACAGATCTCATCCTAGACCTTGGGATATCCAGTTTGTCATTGCTAGACCTATATTACCAAATGTTGGGATTGATACCCTTCTTGGATCTTTACTGGACTTTAGACATTATACAAACTCTATACTAACCCTAGTTTATCATAAGGGGACGGAGTTAGTGGGGTTTCAGGTGCGCGTGCCTAAATGGGGTCTCACCTGTACTGTGGTCCCGTTGGGGTCCCACAGGGTGTTTCCATCATTACTGCCACACCTAACCCTCATTAATGCTACCTAACCTGCCTGGGCCTTGGTCTCTACTCACCCCTACAGCTCCTACTCATTCCAACCTTAGATTTGCCTTGATTCCTTTATCATTAAGAAGATCTGAAGATTTGCCGTCAATTCTCTCTCTTTCGGTTCTCTTCCTTTACCCAAAAAACCCTCTCCCTTGGGGACCCCTTGATAGCAGCTGTGTTCTTCTGGGAAATGGATACGGTCCCCCAATTTCACCCTGCGATCCTCTCCTCTGGGAAGGTGCTTATGATTCTTCACCTAAAACCCTAACCCTTAATTACCCCTTTGCACCCTCTCCTCCCATCCTTGGGACCACCCTTTGGATGGGAGGTAGACTTGCTTAGCCCTGTGGGCAAGTGTCCTTTGCCCTGTGGGTGTTGGCTCTGTAGTCATTTCTCTCTCTCCCACTTCCTGACTTCTCCTTGTCATCTCTCCTGTCTATACATCCCTGAGCCTCTGGACCAACACCTAAATGTAACCTTGTTGGAGCTTTGGACCTGTACTAGTCGTTGTTGTAACCAGAACCCTACCCAACTCTGACTCTAACCCTAACCATTTGGGACCTATGCCTAAAGGACCCGGTTCTGACCTTCCTGCTACCTACAGCACCCTCCACTCCAATGGGACTTTTTTTTTGACAAACTCTCATTGGTTGTCTCTGTCCACCACACTGCCCACCCCCCTCCTGTGCCTGAAATTGTAAAGGAACTTTTTTTTGAAAGGCTTTCCTCTTACCTGCCACTGGTCACCCTGACCCATGGCTTTCCATTTGTTGAACCCTTGTAGGGCCCTCTCCAACCCCCAGTGGTCATCATCCTGCCATACTTTCACTTCATTGGGACTTTATTGAAAATGCTACCGCCCATCTCTGGTTACCCCCACACACTCACATTGGACCTCTGCTACCATCATGACTTTCCCTCTCGGGCACAATTTGAAGGGAGTCTTAGTTTCAAGGACCTTACTTGCACCCACGATCTTTCCTTACCCCCAGTGATTGTCCTCTTCCTAAAGGGACTTATTTTGACAAGCTTTTTGGCTTTCTGGCACAGAGTAACTTTGAACTTATACTCCCAATACTCGCTCATTAGCCTCCCAATACTCGCTCATTAGCCTTATCTCACCATTCTCAGAGGACTTTTAGTTTGAAGACCCCATCCATCTCCTGACAACCCAACCCATGGCTTTTCATCCTGAAGACCCTTGTAGGGCCTCTTATTCTGAACTCGCTTCCCTCCCTTGGACACCCAGCCCTGATCACATTACTCCAACAACCCCGTCAGCCACGACACTGGTTGGATGTAGAAGCTGACACCAATCAAGGTTGTCCTCCCCGATTGCTAAACCCTTACCGTCCATGCCTGTTCCCTAGGGGAACCTTCGTATGACCCACTTACATACCCGTGGTCAAAGAACAGGCATTACCCATCCCTATGCAAATTACCTGCATTTTGACCCCTTAACATGTTGTTATATCCACCACAAGGGGCAGCAATTGTGACCTTATAGTATGGCAGTGGTTCAAAATCTTAGTTTTTGGGGCACCCCTGTCTTACATGCTTCACTGCTCTAACATACCTGATTCAAATGAAGGGTGATTATCAAGCTTCTGCAGAGCTAGATAACTACTGATTCATTAAAATCAGGTGTGTAGGAGGGGAAACATAGAAAACCATCTGTTCTGTATGATTTACAAGGACCAGGGTAGAGATGTTACTATTTCTCAAGGCCCCGCTGTCCTAGATTTTTCCAACATACCTGATATAAATGAATTGGTTGTTATCTAGCTCTGCAGAAGCTAGTAAGGGCTGTTCATTAAAATCAGTTGTAGGTGGAGGGGAAACATTCAGAACCATCTGTAATGCCTAAGGTCGAAAATCACAGGCTTAGGTCACTAGTGCTCAACCCTGGTCCTCAGGACCCCCCTGTCCTGCACATTTTAGATTTTTCCCTGCTCCAACATACCTGATACAAATGAATTGGTTGTTATCAAGCTCTGGAGAAGCTTAATAATGACTGTTCATTTGTATCAGGTATGTTGGAGCAGGGAAAAATCTAAAATGTGCAGGGCAGGGTGGCCCTGAGGACCAGGATTTTGAAACCCTTGGGACCAGGGGGCACCCCAGGAGTAAAGGTCAGGCTGTGGGGCGGCTAGGGTTGGGGTTAGGGTTGGGGTCAGGCTGTGGGGCGGCTAGGGTTGGGGTTAGGGTTGGGGTCAGGCTGTGGGGCGGCTAGGGTTGGGGTTAGGGTTGGGGTCAGGCTGTGGGGCGGCTAGGGTTGGGGTTAGGGTTGGGGTCAGGCTGTGGGGCGGCTAGGGTTGGGGTTAGGGTTGGGGTCAGGCTGTGGGGCGGCTAGGGTTGGGGTTAGGGTTGGGGTCAGGCTGTGGGGCGGCTAGGGTTGGGGTTAGGGTTGGGGTCAGGCTGTGGGGCGGCTAGGGTTGGGGTTAGGGTTGGGGTCAGGCTGTGGGGCGGCTAGGGTTGGGGTTAGGGTTGGGGTCAGGCTGTGGGGCGGCTAGGGTTGGGGTTAGGGTTGGGGTCAGGCTGTGGGGCGGCTAGGGTTGGGGTTAGGGTTGGGGTCAGGCTGTGGGGCGGCTAGGGTTGGGGTTAGGGTTGGGGTCAGGCTGTGGGGCGGCTAGGGTTGGGGTTAGGGTTGGGGTCAGGCTGTGGGGCGGCTAGGGTTGGGGTTAGGGTTGGGGTCAGGCTGTGGGGCGGCTAGGGTTGGGGTTAGGGTTGGGGTCAGGCTGTGGGGCGGCTAGGGTTGGGGTTAGGGTTGGGGTCAGGCTGTGGGGCGGCTAGGGTTGGGGTTAGGGTTGGGGTCAGGCTGTGGGGCGGCTAGGGTTGGGGTTAGGGTTGGGGTCAGGCTGTGGGGCGGCTAGGGTTGGGGTTAGGGTTGGGGTCAGGCTGTGGGGCGGCTAGGGTTGGGGTTAGGGTTGGGGTCAGGCTGTGGGGCGGCTAGGGTTGGGGTTAGGGTTGGGGTCAGGCTGTGGGGCGGCTAGGGTTGGGGTTAGGGTTGGGGTCAGGCTGTGGGGCGGCTAGGGTTGGGGTTAGGGTTGGGGTCAGGCTGTGGGGCGGCTAGGGTTGGGGTTAGGGTTGGGGTCAGGCTGTGGGGCGGCTAGGGTTGGGGTTAGGGTTGGGGTCAGGCTGTGGGGCGGCTAGGGTTGGGGTTAGGGTTGGGGTCAGGCTGTGGGGCGGCTAGGGTTGGGGTTAGGGTTGGGGTCAGGCTGTGGGGCGGCTAGGGTTGGGGTTAGGGTTGGGGTCAGGCTGTGGGGCGGCTAGGGTTGGGGTTAGGGTTGGGGTCAGGCTGTGGGGCGGCTAGGGTTGGGGTTAGGGTTGGGGTCAGGCTGTGGGGCGGCTAGGGTTGGGGTTAGGGTTGGGGTCAGGCTGTGGGGCGGCTAGGGTTGGGGTTAGGGTTGGGGTCAGGCTGTGGGGCGGCTAGGGTTGGGGTTAGGGTTGGGGTCAGGCTGTGGGGCGGCTAGGGTTGGGGTTAGGGTTGGGGTCAGGCTGTGGGGCGGCTAGGGTTGGGGTTAGGGTTGGGGTCAGGCTGTGGGGCGGCTAGGGTTGGGGTTAGGGTTGGGGTCAGGCTGTGGGGCGGCTAGGGTTGGGGTTAGGGTTGGGGTCAGGCTGTGGGGCGGCTAGGGTTGGGGTTAGGGTTGGGGTCAGGCTGTGGGGCGGCTAGGGTTGGGGTTAGGGTTGGGGTCAGGCTGTGGGGCGGCTAGGGTTGGGGTTAGGGTTGGGGTCAGGCTGTGGGGCGGCTAGGGTTGGGGTTAGGGTTGGGGTCAGGCTGTGGGGCGGCTAGGGTTGGGGTTAGGGTTGGGGTCAGGCTGTGGGGCGGCTAGGGTTGGGGTTAGGGTTGGGGTCAGGCTGTGGGGCGGCTAGGGTTGGGGTTAGGGTTGGGGTCAGGCTGTGGGGCGGCTAGGGTTGGGGTTAGGGTTGGGGTCAGGCTGTGGGGCGGCTAGGGTTGGGGTTAGGGTTGGGGTCAGGCTGTGGGGCGGCTAGGGTTGGGGTTAGGGTTGGGGTCAGGCTGTGGGGCGGCTAGGGTTGGGGTTAGGGTTGGGGTCAGGCTGTGGGGCGGCTAGGGTTGGGGTTAGGGTTGGGGTCAGGCTGTGGGGCGGCTAGGGTTGGGGTTAGGGTTGGGGTCAGGCTGTGGGGCGGCTAGGGTTGGGGTTAGGGTTGGGGTCAGGCTGTGGGGCGGCTAGGGTTGGGGTTAGGGTTGGGGTCAGGCTGTGGGGCGGCTAGGGTTGGGGTTAGGGTTGGGGTCAGGCTGTGGGGCGGCTAGGGTTGGGGTTAGGGTTGGGGTCAGGCTGTGGGGCGGCTAGGGTTGGGGTTAGGGTTGGGGTCAGGCTGTGGGGCGGCTAGGGTTGGGGTTAGGGTTGGGGTCAGGCTGTGGGGCGGCTAGGGTTGGGGTTAGGGTTGGGGTCAGGCTGTGGGGCGGCTAGGGTTGGGGTTAGGGTTGGGGTCAGGCTGTGGGGCGGCTAGGGTTGGGGTTAGGGTTGGGGTCAGGCTGTGGGGCGGCTAGGGTTGGGGTTAGGGTTGGGGTCAGGCTGTGGGGCGGCTAGGGTTGGGGTTAGGGTTGGGGTCAGGCTGTGGGGCGGCTAGGGTTGGGGTTAGGGTTGGGGTCAGGCTGTGGGGCGGCTAGGGTTGGGGTTAGGGTTGGGGTCAGGCTGTGGGGCGGCTAGGGTTGGGGTTAGGGTTGGGGTCAGGCTGTGGGGCGGCTAGGGTTGGGGTTAGGGTTGGGGTCAGGCTGTGGGGCGGCTAGGGTTGGGGTTAGGGTTGGGGTCAGGCTGTGGGGCGGCTAGGGTTGGGGTTAGGGTTGGGGTCAGGCTGTGGGGCGGCTAGGGTTGGGGTTAGGGTTGGGGTCAGGCTGTGGGGCGGCTAGGGTTGGGGTTAGGGTTGGGGTCAGGCTGTGGGGCGGCTAGGGTTGGGGTTAGGGTTGGGGTCAGGCTGTGGGGCGGCTAGGGTTGGGGTTAGGGTTGGGGTCAGGCTGTGGGGCGGCTAGGGTTGGGGTTAGGGTTGGGGTCAGGCTGTGGGGCGGCTAGGGTTGGGGTTAGGGTTGGGGTCAGGCTGTGGGGCGGCTAGGGTTGGGGTTAGGGTTGGGGTCAGGCTGTGGGGCGGCTAGGGTTGGGGTTAGGGTTGGGGTCAGGCTGTGGGGCGGCTAGGGTTGGGGTTAGGGTTGGGGTCAGGCTGTGGGGCGGCTAGGGTTGGGGTTAGGGTTGGGGTCAGGCTGTGGGGCGGCTAGGGTTGGGGTTAGGGTTGGGGTCAGGCTGTGGGGCGGCTAGGGTTGGGGTTAGGGTTGGGGTCAGGCTGTGGGGCGGCTAGGGTTGGGGTTAGGGTTGGGGTCAGGCTGTGGGGCGGCTAGGGTTGGGGTTAGGGTTGGGGTCAGGCTGTGGGGCGGCTAGGGTTGGGGTTAGGGTTGGGGTCAGGCTGTGGGGCGGCTAGGGTTGGGGTTAGGGTTGGGGTCAGGCTGTGGGGCGGCTAGGGTTGGGGTTAGGGTTGGGGTCAGGCTGTGGGGCGGCTAGGGTTGGGGTTAGGGTTGGGGTCAGGCTGTGGGGCGGCTAGGGTTGGGGTTAGGGTTGGGGTCAGGCTGTGGGGCGGCTAGGGTTGGGGTTAGGGTTGGGGTCAGGCTGTGGGGCGGCTAGGGTTGGGGTTAGGGTTGGGGTCAGGCTGTGGGGCGGCTAGGGTTGGGGTTAGGGTTGGGGTCAGGCTGTGGGGCGGCTAGGGTTGGGGTTAGGGTTGGGGTCAGGCTGTGGGGCGGCTAGGGTTGGGGTTAGGGTTGGGGTCAGGCTGTGGGGCGGCTAGGGTTGGGGTTAGGGTTGGGGTCAGGCTGTGGGGCGGCTAGGGTTGGGGTTAGGGTTGGGGTCAGGCTGTGGGGCGGCTAGGGTTGGGGTTAGGGTTGGGGTCAGGCTGTGGGGCGGCTAGGGTTGGGGTTAGGGTTGGGGTCAGGCTGTGGGGCGGCTAGGGTTGGGGTTAGGGTTGGGGTCAGGCTGTGGGGCGGCTAGGGTTGGGGTTAGGGTTGGGGTCAGGCTGTGGGGCGGCTAGGGTTGGGGTCAGGCTGTGGGGCGGCTAGGGTTGGGGTTAGGGTTGGGGTCAGGCTGTGGGGCGGCTAGGGTTGGGGTTAGGGTTGGGGTCAGGCTGTGGGGCGGCTAGGGTTGGGGTTAGGGTTGGGGTCAGGCTGTGGGGCGGCTAGGGTTGGGGTTAGGGTTGGGGTCAGGCTGTGGGGCGGCTAGGGTTGGGGTTAGGGTTGGGGTCAGGCTGTGGGGCGGCTAGGGTTGGGGTTAGGGTTGGGGTCAGGCTGTGGGGCGGCTAGGGTTGGGGTTAGGGTTGGGGTCAGGCTGTGGGGCGGCTAGGGTTGGGGTTAGGGTTGGGGTCAGGCTGTGGGGCGGCTAGGGTTGGGGTTAGGGTTGGGGTCAGGCTGTGGGGCGGCTAGGGTTGGGGTTAGGGTTGGGGTCAGGCTGTGGGGCGGCTAGGGTTGGGGTTAGGGTTGGGGTCAGGCTGTGGGGCGGCTAGGGTTGGGGTTAGGGTTGGGGTCAGGCTGTGGGGCGGCTAGGGTTGGGGTTAGGGTTGGGGTCAGGCTGTGGGGCGGCTAGGGTTGGGGTTAGGGTTGGGGTCAGGCTGTGGGGCGGCTAGGGTTGGGGTTAGGGTTGGGGTCAGGCTGTGGGGCGGCTAGGGTTGGGGTTAGGGTTGGGGTCAGGCTGTGGGGCGGCTAGGGTTGGGGTTAGGGTTGGGGTCAGGCTGTGGGGCGGCTAGGGTTGGGGTTAGGGTTGGGGTCAGGCTGTGGGGCGGCTAGGGTTGGGGTTAGGGTTGGGGTCAGGCTGTGGGGCGGCTAGGGTTGGGGTTAGGGTTGGGGTCAGGCTGTGGGGCGGCTAGGGTTGGGGTTAGGGTTGGGGTCAGGCTGTGGGGCGGCTAGGGTTGGGGTTAGGGTTGGGGTCAGGCTGTGGGGCGGCTAGGGTTGGGGTTAGGGTTGGGGTCAGGCTGTGGGGCGGCTAGGGTTGGGGTTAGGGTTGGGGTCAGGCTGTGGGGCGGCTAGGGTTGGGGTTAGGGTTGGGGTCAGGCTGTGGGGCGGCTAGGGTTGGGGTTAGGGTTGGGGTCAGGCTGTGGGGCGGCTAGGGTTGGGGTTAGGGTTGGGGTCAGGCTGTGGGGCGGCTAGGGTTGGGGTTAGGGTTGGGGTCAGGCTGTGGGGCGGCTAGGGTTGGGGTTAGGGTTGGGGTCAGGCTGTGGGGCGGCTAGGGTTGGGGTCAGGGTTGGGGTCAGGGTTAGGGTTAGGGTTAGGGTTAGGGTTAGGTAAGGGGAATGACTAGGTAAAATTTTACCCAGGGTGCACAGGCACAGGGACTAAACATATGTAGAAACCCATAGTGAAAAATTAGAAGATTAAAGAAGAAAAAGGGGAAGGAGGAAAAAGAGTAAGAAAACATACAAGAAGATAAGGGTAGGGAAAAAAATTATACAAGTCACAGTAGAAAAAAGTGCTCCAGATAAGAATATTAAAAAGTGCTTATGTTAGTGAAGGGTACCAAGTGGGGAAAGGTAATGGTTGGGGTTGGGGGGATGGGGAAGAGCAGAAGAAGGAGGGGTCAAGGGAGGGAGGGGGAGGGAAAGGGGGGGGGGGGGAAAGAAAGGCAGGAGAGGAAAAAGAAGGGGAAGGTTGAGTTTAGGAAAAGAAAAGGGGAAGAGGGGGGGTGGGTTGGGTTGTGGTTAGGGTCAAGGAAGTGGGAAAGGGAATACTAACTAAAGGGGGAGGGGAAGAGGGGGGGAAAAAAAGGGGGGGGGGGGGAAAGGTTGGGTTTAGGCAGGAGGGAGAAGAAAGGAGGGGAGGGAGAGAGAAACCAAAGAGGGAAGGAAAGCAGGTGTAGTTAAGGGCGAGGAATAAGAGTGAGGGTGGGAGGTGTGGGGTATGTTGGTGTAAGAGGAATACAGGCCCTGCAGGGATAAATCCTGGGACAAGGAAGGAACAGAAAAAGCCCCACTGTAAGTCTATCGTATGCATCACTTATAAATAACAAAACAACGTTAATTCATCAATAAATAAATAAATATAAGTACAAACCAAATCATAAGATAAATGAGAAATAAGACCTAGTGAAGTGCCACAAAAACATTTTCACACAAAAAAAACACACGGAAAATTATATATAAATCCTAAAATAAGTGCTTGATAGGTCTGTTTCCCAATATCAGTTATTGTAAATAAATTCATAAGAGTGAATGCATAATTTCTAAGACAAACTTTAAGTCATTCCGTTCCCTCTTTTTTCTTTTCATAACAGGAATTCATAAAGGCCCAGGAGGAATAACTCATATTACCCCATCCCTACCGGTACCCAGGAACCCAGGTAAGTAGAAAACCTTTTTCAATTTAATATAATACATTTTGTTATTGATAATTGTTTTCATGTTCCTACTTGTTTTGTATGTCCTTTTTTTTTTTTTTTAGACACCCCACCCCCCTGGAAGGGTCCTATTCAAGAGGTAAGTAGTACATTTTTTTACATATATGTTTTCCATATATATACACACATACACCTGTAAACACACCTTAAATATATACATATATACACACATATATACCCATACACACAAATACAGGCACCTCTTAATGACCTTTTAACTTCAACCAAAAAAAAGGGGGGCACACCTAAAGGTCTGAGGTTGTCTGAACCATCCCTAATTCCAATATGAGGAGTGACTACAATAGAGGTTCATGTATGAACAATTTAAAGGTACATATCTAAGAGAGATAGAATGTCAAAACACCTTAAACATATCTCTAGACATAAGTAAATTACATCACACACATAAAAAGTTCCACACACATTCCTACAATAGTTTTTAATTTTCACTCCATGCAGTCTATTTCCTCTCTGGAATAGGGAGTTCCACAGAGAACCCTGTTGGTAATAACCTTATTTGGCCACCAGGTGGAGCCTAACAGCCAGACAGAGAAAAGAGGACATTTACCTCTCATTGAGACCTAATGGAGTCATGGAATTCAAGGTCTGAATCCATTTCTTTTCAGTTCTCATTCGCTGAGGTCTGGTCCATTGGTTATTAGTTTCCAGGCCAATAATCTGTAAGCTATCTGCTGAGTGCGTCTGAAAGTGCATATAGAGTAAAGTGGTTCTGCTGCCTCTTCCAATGTGGTAAAGATGTTGTTTTAACCGAACCCCCAATGAGTTTTTAGTTTCTCCCACATATATTCTCTGACACACTGTGCATCTAATAGCATAAACTACATTAATGCTCTCAGGTCCCACTCTCTGCCAAATAGGAGCTCCTAAGCCTGAAGATGTGTTGGAGATATGCTTAAGGTAAGTAAAATGCTGGTTATTAGGAGACACAGATTCTTTATCTTTCTTACTGCTGTTCGAGTGAACCAGTATATCTTTAAGGTTCTTATTCCTCCTATACGCTGATATCACTCTGAAGTCTCCCAGTTCTGGGTTCCCTGCCTGTGCTATGACAAAGTTAGACTTCAGCTTGGAGTTCAGGCTCAGCAGTGTCCGGGAGTATGTGGAAACAAAGGGTATTGCGTGGCGGTTGTCAGTGGCCTTAACCCATTTGTCTCCCATCAGGAATCTATTCTTAACCTCTGTTTTGATTTCTCTCAGAAATCGCTTGGAATAGCCCCGAGGGCCCAGAGCCTGGAAAAGGACCCGGGTAGCCACCTCCACATCCTCAGCAAAGGTGCATATTCTGTGAAATCTAATAAGTTGAGATTTTATCAGTCCCCCATAAGTATGTTTAGGATGAAAACTAGCCTTATGGAGGAGGGCATGTCTATCCGTATCCTTAAAAAAGACTCTAGTCCCTAGTTTCTTAGTCTCTCCCTCTCCCCCAATAAAAAATACCTGTGTATCCAGAAATTCCAGTCTCTCACACTGTATGTTATGGGTTATTGTAATAGTAGGATGATGAGTGTTCAAGAGGTCCAAGAATGCCTGAAATTCTAATTGGGAACCACTCCAAATGCCAAAAATATCATCCAAATACCTAAGGTACAACAGTGGTGTGGTTTCACTTTTAGCAAGAGCAGTTTCCTCCCACATTCTCATATAGAGATTAGCAAATGCTGGAGCAAATTTCTTTCCCATTGCAGTCCCATGGATCTGGAGGTAAAATTTGTCATTAAATTCAAAATCATTTCTCAGCAGGCTCAGTTCCAATAATTGAAGAATGGCTGCATCTGGACGGGCTGAATTTGGATACATCTCAAAGGTTTCCCTAACTGCCTGTAAACCCAGTTGTGTATCTATATTAGTATACAAGGAATTAATATCCACAGAGAATAAAAAGGCATCCTTAGGGGCCTGGATGGTTTTTAATTTACTTACAAAATCATAGGTATCCCTCACATAACTAGAATGTCTCTGTGATAATGGATTAATATAAAAATCTATGTATTCTGCTATCCCATAGGATTCCGAACTACAATCACTAACTATGGGTCGGCCGCTAGGGACCTGGAAAGGAATAGACCATTTCTCCGGAGGTTTATGTATCTTAGGTAGTAAGTAGAATTGCCTGGGTCTAGGTGTATCAGGACCAGACAGGTAATCCAACTGTTTCTTTGTAATATACTTCCCTTGATATAGGTCTCTTAAGATCTCCCGCAGTAATACTTGTGTTTCTCCCTGAATAGAGTGAGTTAAAGGAACATAATGCATGGTATTGGAGAGTTGTTTTTCCGCCTCCAAGATATATTGTACTCTATCCAGGATAACCACCTGTGAGCCTTTGTCGGCTGGCTTAATAACAATACTGTCATTATTTTTCAGGTCCTTCAGGGCTCTAAGCTGTTCCTTAGTAAGATTAGTCTGACAGGATGGTTTTGGTCTAAACCCAGCCAAAGCTCTTACATCCTTCCGGATAAGGTTCTGTATATTTGGAGAGATAGTTTCCATTGCCGGAACCCATGTAGAGGCCTTAGTGAACGGTATGTGTGGAAAGTCCTTCTCATACTGAAAGTAATCTAACAATTTTAGTCTTCTATGATATGTAAATAAATCTCTGCGTATCTCATCCCTATCAAATTTACCCGGGGTGGGGATAAAAGACAAGCCTTTTTCTAAAACTTCTCTTTCCTCCACAGAAAGCCTGTAAGAGGAGGAGAGATTGGTGATGTTGGAATGGAGGGGAGTTGTATCTGGACCCTGCTCCCCCCTTACATGTTTAACTGATCCAACCAATGGTCCAGGATCTCCGAAGCGGTCTCCTTGGTCCAGTGGACCGGATCCCTTAGATCGGTCTTAAAACGGAGTCTGCTGATATCAGGTAAGTATGAACATTTATTCATTATGGTCATGTTTAGAGTTTTTAAAAGATGTTGTTGTTCCCTATCCAGACGATCTGAATAACTAATGATAGGTACAAACACCTCTGCATTGGGGAATACTACTTCACAGGTCTTTAACAATTGTTGTAGCTGTTTCCAGGTGGTAGAAGTAACCTGTTTCCTAAGGCAGTTGTTAAGGCCGAAGGATAACACTAACTTCTCTGTAGTGGGGTTGGGTTCCATTACTTTTAGGACCTCCCGAATATGATGAAAAGTGGCTCCAGGGAAACTGTCAACCTGAACTCGGGGATCTCGAAAGGTAGGTATGCGTGACAGATTTGAATCCCCCAACACCGCTATTGGTTTGTCCACTATGAGGGTCCAATCTGTCGTCTTCCTATTTGTATTAGGATGCCTAGTAGGTTCCGGGCGTGTGTCAGGAGCAGACTCTCCAGATAAGTTTAAAGTTTTAAAATGGGGAGACTCAGATTGGGTATCACTCTGATTAAAAAAATCTTTTGGAGTGTGACCCATCATCATATTTGTGTCTCCACCTTCCGTTGTTAGTTTTGACAGAGTCTGCTCTTCCACAGCCCGGGATCCTTTCTGTTCTAAATCAGGAGGAGGGGAAGGAGAGAAAAGGGAGATGTCATTACTGCAGGGTAAGACCACATTACTGTACAGTCTAAGTCCTACTCTGGGGATATTCCTGATCGTACTGGAGGAGGGCCTGTTCTGGTCTAATTCTATGACAGTGGTAAGGTTTCTCCCCACGTCCTCCGTCTGGTCCCTCTTAACCTCCCCATTATCCCTCTCCTCAGGTGGAGGCATTTCAAAGGAATCTTCCCCCAAAGCAAAGGTGATGTTTTGAAGATGTTCAGGTATGATTGTTATGGCTGTCACTACACGAGACGCTGAATTATGGGCTAAAGCCCCTGTGACAGCTGTGTCTGTATTATCTGCCTTTTTGTTTTGTATCCCAGAGGCTAAAACAAGACTCTGCTGCTGGGGATCACGAGAGCTCTGCACCAATGGAGGGAAGGCTGTTGGTAAGTGTCTAGGAGGTTGTGGATTGCTCAGCAATGGTGGAAAATCTGTATCAAATTGGGTTAGGGTTAGGGTTAGGGTTAGGGTTAGGGTTAGGGTTAGGGTTAGGGTTGTGGAAAGGTCTCAGCCCAACGATGGGCTGGAGTTGCACTGGCACAAGTCCTGTGTTTTTATTCAATGTTTTTTTTGTCCCCAGAAAAGAAGGTGAAGAGGAGGATTATTATATTCCCATCCAGGTAGGTATCCTAGCAGGTAAGTATCCCAGGTAAGTCAACCACTAAATACCCTATACTTTAGATCTGTGTTGATCTTTTTTCTTTTTTTGTCCTACAGGAACCCTTCTGCCCCCTACTGGTCATCACAGGTAAGTATCACAGGTAAGTAAGTATGTGCATATATACACTCTTTTCTGATTCCTGGTATTGTTAATAACTTTTTTCTCTTTCCCCAGGAATCCCTCACCTCCCACTCGGAAGACAGCAGGGGGTATGCAACCTTTAGATGTTTATAATAATAAATCACTCATCCATAATTTTAGCATTCTCTCTGCGGTTTCAGTGGTCCAGAGAACTGGATCCTGTCCCGTTACCTGGAATTGGAGTTTATCCATCTCAGGTAACGTTTGAAAAGGAGATTTACTATCAACATAAAAGTTAAAATCGTCAAACAATTCTTGCTGGTCCTTAGCCAACCTGTCCGAGAAATGAATGAATGGCACGTAGACAACAGCTTTAGGAAATCGTTTTTGACAGGTTTTCCCAAGCTGCTGCAGTTGTTTCACGGTGGTCGTGGGTTTCTGTCTGTCGAGACAGTTAACCATCCCTACTGACAGGATGACATGCTCTGTGTTAGAGTTAGGTGTCAATTTCTCTAGTATCCCCCTTAAATGATGACAGTTCGCTCCTGGGAAACTGTCAACTTGGATAAGATCATCCTTAAAAGTAGGGATAGCCGAGAGATTACCGTCCCCCACCACCACTATGGGTTTCACTACGTCTAACTGCCAATCTTGTATTTTCCTCCAACAGGTCGGATGGATAACGGGCTCCTCTCGATGGAGGACCTTTGGCTGTGACTGGCTGAGGGCGTGACGGTAAGTAGGTTCCAGGGAAAGGGAAGGGAGGAGGGGGGAGGGGGGAGGGTTGGGGTAAGGTATAGGAAAGGGAGGGTTGGGGTGAGGTATAGGAGAGGGAGGGTTGGGGTTAGGATGAGGGATCAGGGAGGGGTTAAGTCCCCTTTCCACCATGGGGTTTGGGGAAGGGGGAGGATTAGATTTGGGGAAGGGAGGGTTGGGGTTAGGGTTCAGGGTCAAGGTGGGGTTAGGGTTAGGGTTAGGGTTAGGGTTAGGGTTAGGGTTAGGGTTAGGGTTAGGGTTAGGGTTAGGGTTAGGGTTAGGGTTAGGGTTAGGGTTAGGGTTAGGGTTAGGGTTAGGGTTAGGGTTAGGGTTAGGGTTAGGGTTAGGGTTAGGGTTAGGGTTAGGGTTAGGGTTAGGGTTAGGGTTAGGGTTAGGGTTAGGGTTAGG